>NC_036844.1:23017461-23055913 GCF_002910315.2 Salvelinus sp. IW2-2015
GAACCAGGGAGAGCCCTGGGAGGAAACGTAGGTGTCAAGTACGCGGCGCTGCGCCTCCCAGGCAGGTAGTGTTAAAAGTAGGAGAGACAGGGTTTGTTATATATTCAGCGCCAGGCGGACTCCTGGCCCGAGGTTGATGCCATACAGAGCAGCACTCCATGAGTGGTTTCTTTCTACCATAGTTCCATATCAACACTTCTATCTCATGAGACCACGAGAAGGCTGATGACAAAATAGGCAAACCATTGCTACAGATATATCTATAGTTGATTATAGTTATGTCGACTCACTTGATAGAAGTTGAGGAAATTGAATAATGTAAATGTGCAGTATGTGCCGTGGATTGCCTTCTGATATGGACTTCTATCTGTGATTCTGAGTACGCTTCTTATTCGCTTGTGTTTCGTGGGAATCTGTGTATATGTTTAATTTAACATAATTTGAATTTCAGTGGACTAATCTTGGCATACTGTCTTAATCAAATATCTATGTACTGTATGTCTCATGACTGTGGGCCCATCCTTGTTCCAAACACAGACCCTCCGGCTCTGTATGCCACAGTGTGCCTCTACAAGCCAGTGGTTATTAATTCTTGCAAGAGTTCAAGAACACATCTGGTCCGAGGCAGCGAGGAGATGGAGAGAAAGTTCCAACAGGGAGAGAGAGGCGAGAGAATGGAGGCCGAGGATGGAGAGAGTCTGAGAAAGCAGGGACGAGGTGCTCCAATCATCCATCATATCCAGCCCTGGTAAAAGAAAGCCAACCCCTAAACAACCTGACCCTCGTCTCCATGACCCCCGATCCACAGTCATGAGGCCAAGGTCTGAGCCACGAAGGCACCGTCACAGCGCCCATATCTATACTTGGCGCTGGAACTGGGGAACTCCGGCTTGTACTTTGAGGAGAAGATATCAGTGCTGGCTTGTTGTGTTTTGTGGACTGCAGCATTTGATTAATTCTTAGTCCATAAAATACATTGTTGAGATATTGTGAACAACACTATCTTGACGACAAGAATCTTCAGCCTCAAAGAATGGTTGTGGATTGGGGAATGATTGTAATAGGGAACATTATTGCATACAATATTTACAATTAATCTAACACCAATTGAGTACCTCTAGCTGTAATTAGTTATTCCACAGTAGAGTGGAAATGAAAGCTGAGGGATGTGGGGGTTAACGACTGAGAGAAAGCTATATTTTTTCTTCTGTACAGTGCACTAGTTCAATGTTAGTGTGTTCCTGAGTGATGGTGGGTCGGTGCGTGGGCTCAGGTTGGGCCGAGGGTCCCTTCCAGCTGCCAAAGGGAGGACCACACACAAGCTGGTGGACAATCCCAGGACCTCAGTGCGGTAGGAGAACCAGTGGCCCCCTTACCCCTTCCCTCCATGTATGGGTTAGGTTAGGAAAGCTACTATGATGTCAATGAATCACTACATTCGTGTCAGCAGACAGGACATATTCTACTCACAAGACTAATTACTTCGTGTCCACTGTCCAGCTAGTGCGTGAATGGATATGTTGGAAGTCTGTACAGTAGTTGAATTTAATGCCCTTGTTAGATGATAACATTGGCTTAATGTCAACACAGTACTGTAGTCTTCATTCTCAAGATCACCATCTTACTTTAGATTGTTCTAGTCTGATGAATGGTTGATCCCAATCTTATTGTAGGCCACGGTCTTGCTCTTTGACACACACACACACACACACACACACACACACACACCACACACACCACACACACACACACACACACACACACACACACACACACACACACACACACCACACACACACACACACACACCACACACACACACACACACACACACACACACACACACACACACACACACACACACACACACACACACCACACACACAGGGAGTTCCAGCACATCCATCTCCCAGCCTTTCTCTCTGGCTCATTAATGTGGCCAATATGCAGGTAATAGTGGTGGTCGCAACACTCAAATTATCACACACTCCTATCTGTGGTTAGACTGAGCTCCCAATCCTCCAGTCAGAACCACCCCCCCCCCCACCCCCGCCCGACTTTTAGCTTCATTAGTAAGCTCCACATGCTCCAGTGCACACCCACGCTCCACAAGCCCACAAACCCTAACAAGTCTGGGCAGACGTGGATGATGAGCAACCCTAGGCCACCGCCTCCACACCGTGCCATCCGCCATCCAGGCCACATCGCTTCCTGCTCCTGGGATAGAGATGATGGAGTAGTGGGGCGCATGGGGCTCATTGACCGAGCTTCTGTAGAACAGTCTATATAAGTCAGGACGTATTATCCCCTGTACTGTAAGTCATTATAAAACAGTACTCAGCCACACTTTACACATGAGTAGAGATCGATGATTTACTTTTCAATCACATCATTTTTTCCTTGCTACATACATTGCATTGTAGGAGCTGTTTTGGCGTGTGTTTGTGTCATTTTGTGTGTTGTTATACACTGAGCGGTACAAAACATTAAGAACACATAATATGAGTTGCAGCACCCCCCTTTGCCCTCAGAAACAGCCTCAATTCATCACAAATGGAAATACTGGGACCGTGAAACTGGTGCTGGTTCGGAAGAAACCATTGTACTGCTGCTGCTCCTGTTTTCTCCTTCTCCTTCATAGACAACTCAACATTAAGGATTCACATCTTCAATATCATTCTCTTTTTATAACATTAGTAGTGCTTATGACAATTTAGGCCTCCACTCTGTTGTGTTGCACAAAAACACTAACATTTCAAAGTGACTCTGATTTGTAAAATGGCCAACAATATAAAATACAGTTATCTTTGCTGACGTTGTTTTGTAGCTCCTTTGTTTACTTTTTCATCGTAAGTTGAATTCATTACAAATTTGTCCAGGCATTCTTCTTCTTGTTTTCTGTTGATGAATCACGCTGTTTGTTTCGATAATTGGGTGGTTTGACACAATTTGCAACCAAAAGGGCTAGCTTCACAAGAAGTCACTGAAATTCTTTGAACATTTAGTTTTTTACCTCCGTCCATTTTTGGTTTAGTGGACTTGCTCCCAATTCCACACAAATCTTATGTATTAGTGTCCCATCCGCGTGTGAAGTCATCCCAGGTCGACAGGCGGAACTAACAGGCCACACCCCGAGGCTAGAACCGTGGTTCCCAACCCGGGGCCCCAGGACCCCCAACAACACAGGTATGAGCCCGTTGGGCAAACACACCCACAACTCAGAGGACGGATGAAGGTGACAACGGGAAACAGGTGTGCAAGTCCAGGGTTACACATAGGAAAGGGGGGGGGGACGGAGGCCGGAGGGGAAAAAACGGTCAGAACAAATTAATCTGAAACAAGAGCAACGGCTCAGAAAGCCAAAAGCTGGGTATTTATTAGAGGTAGGAAATAGACCGACGTCCTGTAGAGGATAGGAGTAAACCGTCACTGGGAAAACGGGCCCCCAGTGGAAAGTGGAGGTCAAGGAAGGAGGAACCGGGCGGGGGGACACGAAGGTCACATAGAGGCGGGGCAGGCGGGGCACGGGGCAACAGGGGAGAGAGGAGGACAGGGACCCGAAAGGGGGAGCACAGGAGAGAAGGCCAGACACACAGTGCGGACCGGAGCACAGGCAGGCGCAGAAGGGACCGCGACACCGGGGAAAGGCGAAAGGGAGGCCAACTAAACGAGTGAAGCGTGGGAGGCGCAAGAGAGGCGAAACGGCACCCAAAAAGAGGAACAGCGCCCAAAGCAAGGGCGGGAGCATGGAGGGACGCGCGCGCCGGGCCAGTGGCAGGGGTGAGAGCAGCTAGCCACGACACGACAACAGGCAGCGGAGCAGGACGGGTGCCAAGCGGGGGCGGAGGAGCACACAGGACCTAGCGGCGGGGCGGGGGAGGGGGGAAGAAGACCTCCAGACAAAGGCCCCAGGAGAGGACCGGGGCACGGTCGGCGGGGGGGTGGGAGGGAGGGGGGGACGAGGGCCAAAACAAGCCCCGGGAACAGGAGCGAGAGCGGGAGGGGACACACACCGCCCCGCCGCGACCCCAGCCCCCTGGCCCCACGCACGCACACGGACGCGCGCGACACGCAGCACAGGCGCAGAAGAAAGCGGGGGCGGGACACACCGAAGCAGAGAAGCGCGAAGAGAGAAAAGGGTCGGGGGGAAAGGGAAAGGAAGGATCCGGGAGGAAACGAGACGAGGGAAGACAGGGAGAAGGAGAGGCAGGCTCTGGGGTGCGGCCGAGAGAGAAGGGTATGTAGGAGAGGGAGAGAGAGGGATGGACAGAGGGAGAAGAAGAGTGGAGGAGGGAAAGCAAGGAGAGAGAAAGGAAGGAGCAAGAGAGGAGAGAGAGGGAGGAGGAACAGGGAGAGGAGAGAAGGAAAGAGAGGAAGAGAGGAACAGAGAGTAGGAGGGGGCGGAGGAGAGGAGGAGGAGAAGGAGGAGAGGGTAAAGAAAAGGGAAAGAGGGGATTTGGGAGAAGAGCGGGACTGCGGAGGGGGATGAGAGAGAGGAAGGGGAGAGTGAGAGGAAGAGAGAGAGGAAGAGGGAGGAGGACTATAAGGGAAAAAAGAACTGGGTGAAATATAAGATCAAGAAAGAAGGAGACAAGAGGGAGCGGGTCGAGGGGAGAGAAGAGGAAAGATTTTTGTGTTTTGGTCTTTTTTTTTTTATTTTATTTTTTTTTTTTTGTTTTTTTTTTTTGTTTTTGTTGTTTTTTTTTTTTTTTTTTTTTTTTTTTTTTTTTTTTTTTTTTTATTTTTTTTTTTTTTTTTTTTTTCTTTTTTTTTATGTCTATTTTGGTTTTGTGGTGGTGTGGTGTTGTGGTGGTTGTTTGGGGAGGGAGCGGGGGAGAGGCGATGGCAGAGTAGAGGGACGAGAAGAGGGACAAGTCCAAAAGGAGAAGAAGAAAAGAGGGAGGCCGGAAGGGGAAGCCGGAGGGAAATACGTGGTTTGAGATTGGAGCATGGAGGGTCTTGGAGACGAGATGGAGGATAGGGAGGAGAGATAGAGGAGTGAGAGCGCGAAAGAGAGAGAGAGAGTGAGATAAGGGAGGAGCTGAGGGAGGAGAGGAGAGAGAGAATGAGGGGGGGAGACTGAGAGAGAGAGAGAATGATAGAGGGACGGGAGAGAGAAAGAGAAAGCCGGAAAAGGAGGTGACGGAGCCAGCGAGGGGATGAATACGGTGAATTGGGAGGCGAGGAATCTTGAGAAGATGGAGAGATGGGAGTGAGAGAATAGAGAGAGAGAGACGAGAGCAGATCGAGAGGAGAGGAGGAGAGGAACCAGGAGGAGAGAGAGAGGAAGGAGAGAGAGAGAGGAGAGAAGTGAGAGGAGAGAGAAGTGAGAGAGAGAAGAGAGAGAGAGGGAGCAAGAGAGGAGATGAGACGAAGAGGAGAGAGGAGATCGAGAGGAAGAAGCGAAGGAGCTGAAGGAGAGGGGGGAGAGAGAGAGGAGAAGAGAGGAGAGAGACGACGGAGGAGAGAGAGAGAGAGAGAGAAGAGAGGGGAGAAATGGAGACGAGAGAGAGAGAGAGGAGAGAGAGAGAGAGAGGAGAGAGAGAGAGGAGAGAGAGAGAGAGAGAAGAGAGGAGAGCAGGAGAAGGGAGGAAGAGGGACAAGGAGGAGAGAAGAGAGGGGAGAAGGAGAGAGGAGAGAAAGGAGAAGAGAGGAGGAAGAGGGAAGGGAGGGAGAGAGACAGCGAGGGGGGAAGAGAGAGGAGGGGGGTGGAAGGGGAGATCTAAGAGGGAGGAGAAGAAAAGGAAGAGGGAGGGAGGAGAAGGGCGGAAAAGGAGTAGGGCGGGACGGAAAAAGAGGTGAGGCGGAGGGAATACGGTGAGATTGGAGGGAGGGGTCTTAGAGAGAATGGAGGATGAGAGAGAGAGAGAGAGAGAGAGAGAGAGAGAAGGAGAGAGAGAGAGAGAGAGAGAGAGAGAGAGGAGAGAGGAGAGAGAGAGAGAGAGAGAAGAGAGAGAGAGAGAGAGAGAGAGGAAGAGGGAGGGAGGAGAGAAGAGCAAGAGGGAGGGAGGAGGGAGGAAGAGAGAGAGGAAGAGCGAGGGAGGGAGGTGAGAGAGAAGGAAGGCGGAGAGGAGGGAGGCCGGAGGGAATATGGTGAGATTGGAGGGAGGGGTCTTGGAGAGAGATGGAGGATGGGAGGGAGAGAAAAGAGAGAGAGAGAGAGAGTAAGAGGAGGGAGCGAGAGAGAGAGAGGAAGAGGGAGGAGAGAGAGAGAGAGAGGGAAGAGGAGAGGGAGAGAGGAGAGCCAAGAGGGAGGGAGAGAGGGAAAGAGAGAGAGGAAGAGCGAGGGAGGTGAGAGAAGAAGAGAGAAGAAGAAAAAACACACATAGGGGCTGGAAACCCAATATCTACTGAGGTGTCATTAGCTACATAAGTCAGCTGTGCGTTTTCCAGTGTAAATGTCTGCAAGGCACAATGAGCGTTGATAAAGGGAAACTGAGAAATTGTCTGGGTGGGGAGGAGGGGTGGAGGGGAAGGAGGGAGAGGGCATCTGTGCTGGAGCAGCCTATGATGATGAGCCTGAGATGAAAGACATTCGCTCTTAAGTGGTGTGTATGGGTTTGTTCTCTCACCTACCTGTCACCCCCGCCTCATCACACCACACACCACACACAACACAACACACACACACCACACACACACACACACACACACAACACAGCACACACACACACACACACACACACACACACACCACACACACACACACACACACACACGACACACACACACACACACACACACGCTATGTCTTACTATACTTGTGACTTTTCGGGGACCAACAATGCTCTGGAGTGCGTGCAGCGGTCTAAGGCACTGAATCTCAGTGCAAGAGGCGTCACTACAGTCCCTGGTTTGAATCCAGTCTGTATCACATCCAGCCGTGATTGGGAGTCCCATAGGGCGGTGCACAATTGGCCCAGCATTTAAACCTAAACCCTGAGCCTAAAATACACTTTTTAGAAGTGAGGATTGGCAAAATGTCCTCACTTCTCTGAATTTTAGTTGGTTTACAATTCTGAGGACTTTTGGTACTCATAAGCAGGGTTGGGGAGTAACGGATACCGTTACATGTAAGGGATTACCAAAAAACGTTAACTGTAATCCGTTACGTTACATTGTAATCAGATTACAGGTACTTTTGAAAAACTAGATTACTTCGAGGATTAATTTTAAATTCAGAAAGGATGTTGGCGAAAAAAATCTTTGACACTTCTCTGTTTTCTCAATGACATTCAAATCAGCATTGAAAAAAGGTGCAAGTTTAAGTTTGTTCCACCTGAGCAAGTCTGACCACAAGTTAGAGACCATTATGATGACACACCAAATGTGTTTGATGGATCACGGGAAAAGAGCAGGAATAGGCTTTCCAAAGATTATCCAACTTGAATAAATGCTTGGAGGTAAGGATGACAGCAGTGGTGTAGTCTACGGCGATACGGATATCACTTATTATTGATATCTACATAGCGTATTGATGTGAATCACACTGCTGCTCTATCATTTAGCTATTTGTGGTTGTTGTGAATGGCTGTTCCCAAATCATTGTTTTAAAAAAATTAAACAAGTGGACAGCCAGTGAAAAATGCGATCTTTCAACAGCTGCATAGTGCAGATCCCAGGCTATGGAATAAAAGTAAGGCTTTTATTGCTCAATCTAATTCTGCTGATATATTTTTTTAAATCCATAGGCCTGGACACATGCTCAAACTCACACACTTTTGATAGACTTAAAGGGGCAATCTGTAGTTGCTACATCCATTTTTGGATTTATAAATTATATATATATGTATATGCATTGATTCTTGAAGAATATAACTTATAAATGCCTCATGAGCTTAGTTCAACTGTCACATTCCATCAGAACCCAAAATATAAGCTTGTTTTCTTCAATGTTTGTAAACATTGTAAATGTAAACAAACACGGTAGTGCTCAAAGCATGCCATTCCATGAGCGCAGCATTTATTTTTCAACTTGAATCAATGAGCCCAATCAGTCCTCCATGACAACAAAATCATAAACAACAGAGCAGGGCTGGCTAATAAGTTCTTAGTTTTAGGGTTATGCTCAGGTTAAAGAATTTGGCTAATCTATACTTCCATATTTCCAAGTCCTATTCTTGAAGATAAAGGGGTATAACATGTATTGGAGTGACTGGAATTCTGATAGACTTTGTTTTTAATGTAACGATATAATTTAATTGTATTATTATATGTAGTAGAAACCAATGGGTTAGAAGAAGCCTACATAAGCAACCTATAAAGTAAAATGTAACATCCTTATATGGCCAGCTATGTAAACTTTAACATTGATTTATCCTGCAATAGATGTGTTCAATTGGTAACATACTTTTAAAGTCTTCTTCTAATGCCTCTTAAGGGGAAAGTAAAAGTTTGGGTAATTCAAAAGTTAAGTTACCGATTACTATTTTGGACAGGTAACTAGTAACTGTAACGGATTACATATAGAAAGTAACTTACCCAACCCTGCTCATAAGTATAAAGTAAAAGTTGTCACACACACACAACACACACAACACACACACACACACACACACACACACACACACACACACACACACACACACACACACACACAACCACCACACACACAAACACAAAACAAACACAAACACGTTTTGTATTGGGGGACCCACCAGACACAGAGACATGAGGCAACCTCCAGAAACCAAACCTCTAGATGGAAAGAAAACTGATCCCTTGGCTGTCTGTCTTGTTCTGTCTTGTCTGTCTGGTCTGTCTGTCTGTCTGTCTGTCTGTCTGTCTGTCTGTCTGTCTGTCTGTCTGTCTGTCTGTCTGTCTGTCTGTCTGTCTGTCTGTCTGTCTGTCTGTCTGTCTTTGTCTGTCTGTCTGTCTGTCTGTCTGTCTGTCTGTCTGTCTGTCTTGTCTGTCTGTCTGTCTGTCTGTCTGTCTGTCTGTCTGTCTGTCTGTCTGTCTGTCTGTCCTGCTGGCTGGCTGGCTGTCTGTCTGTTGTCTGGCTGGCTGCTGGCTGGCTGTCTGTCTGTCTGTCTGTCTGTCTGTCTGTCTGTCTGTCTGTCTGTCTGTCTGTCTGTGTGTGGAGGACTGGGAGGACTTGATGTCTTACCTGCTGTAGGATCCCGCCCGGAAAGTGTTCTGACAGTTACGGCAGCAGCATACGGTGCAAAGATGTTTCTATAATTGCACCTGGTTGCGTCATGAAAAAGTAACAATTTGCTGTCAAGGACGTCAAGGTGTTGGCGTTCAGCAGGAGCTGATAAGGTATTGTCTGCCTCTAGTGCACACACACACACACACACACACAGGCAGATGTGCACACAACACGCATGTACACACACTCACTCACTTACACACACTGCTTCTCAAAGTCCCAGAGACCGAATCCCAGAGACCGAATCAGTCAATGGAAGAGGGTGGAGAAAGGCAGAACATTTGTGAAGAAGGCTCCATACTCCTGGATATCAATTACATTGTACCACCTCAAAAATCCAAATAATTTATTATACATGTATAGAGACTATACTAAATTATGTATATGATATCAACAGGCTAGAGCAGCATGGCATGCTCTTAGTAAGTTAAATAATATACAATTATCACCATGCTGCCAGTTCTTTTCACTTTGACTGATGTGGCTGGTGTCATGACTATCCATTGACTGGCAGTCCCAGTCCAGATAAAATTAAGGATGTTCCTGTTCTGAGATTGACCCCTCTGCTCCTGACTGACTCTGAGGATGAACACAGGGCCTCGGGGAAGGGGCCAACCTTCCCTTGTCCCTACTGAAGGAATGCTATTTCCTTTGAGAGGCATGGAGTGTGTGTGCAGGGGGAGCAATATCAAAGGGCGGAGGAGAGAGTAGCACGTATGACAAGGGCACTGGGGAGAGGGGGGAGCACTGCACTCACACATCAGTGGAGCTTGACTTTGATCCGGAGCAGTCCCTCCAAAGCACGATGGAGTGCCCAGAGAGAAAGTCCCGAGCCTGGGCGTTATTTCCGGGAAATATTCCCCTCTCTCAGCCCTCTCTTTGCACTGTCCAACTGTGTGATTAACTGTGGAAGATTGAATGACGGGTGATGATGTGTATGGTTTCATCAAGACTAGTCAAAGCACCTATAGAGTTTTTCACATCTAGCTTGAAAGGGTGGGCGTTGACTTCAAGAAAAAAAAACTGATCGATCTGTGGTTTTTAGTACTACAAAGACAAGAGAGAATATGACAAGAGGCAAATGATTACTCTCTCAAATGGGAGATGACGTAAGTTTAAAGCCTCCTGAAGGTAAACTAAAAGCTTTCTATACTCCCATTCAGTGGTTATCTGTTCTCATTGTTGTTTAATGAACCATCAGTAGATCAGGCTGGAGCAGCTTAGAGGATTGGGATTGGCTCCCAGGGTTGAGTCTCTGTGTAGGGGTCAGGGTTTGTAGAGCTCTAGGCTGGTTCCCTCCGACGGTTCCCAGAGTTCTAAAGGCATCCATCCTAATCTGCTCTCCGTCATGATCTCCCTGACTGATCATCTTCTCATGGGCCTCCTCTACCATCCTTTTACCAGCAGATCTAAGCACTTTTGTTCCTTTCTCTGGCCGTGTGTGCGTTAGTTATTGGCCAAGTGGCCCAAATTAGCTGGCCTGACCTCGGAATGGTTCCAATGTCCTTTTAGATCTTACACATCTTCTGCTCTCTAACACTCTTCATTAAATCTCTCTTTCTCTCTCCCCCCACACACATACACATGCAGACAAATACTCACATAAACAATGCTTCCTATTTGTCCCCTCTTCAGTAGGCTTCATCATCCAATGTGTCATAGACATTTTGATAATCAACAGTGGCTCTTTATAAGCCAATGGATCTCTCTAACCCAAACCCATAGGTTTGAAGTCTACTGGCTGTGGACCAATCCAACCCACATAGGGTAACAGTAAATAAGCCTGCTGTCCTTATTTCTCTTGGTTCACCTTGCAGATTCAGTATTTCCCTCCGAATACTGCCTCCCATCCCATCCCCCTTCCCTCCCTGTGCAGTCTGTCAGCTGAACTGATTGCCTCTCTCTCCCGCCCCCACAGTGGCATTTAGCTATTCTCATTTGCATGTACATGCCCTTGCTGTGCGGCCTGCGAGCCGGCGAGATTGATCAACGCCGCACTGTGTTTTATTACATGTCAGTCTGAGGCTGCTACCAGGCGCAGTGGGCACACACATACACACCAGCACACGCAGCCGGGTACACTAGTGGGTAAACATGTTTTCTTGATCACCCACACACTACACACATCCATATGCGAACACACACACACACACACACACACACACACACACACACATAAAACATCCACACATAATGCACAGACACTCAACATACTGTAAATACACACTTTGAAGATTGAGGATATGCACACATTGCACAGATGTACTTATGAGTCAGAAAAATGCATTGAAGCATTTGGCCTCCATAGCATGTCTAGTGAGAGTAAATCACTCAGAGGAATGGTGCTTTCACTGTAAGATCTTGGCAGGGATCTATCCTCTACTCTTCTCTTATTACTTACTGAGCTGACAGATATTAATATGCAAAATAGGAGGCTGCTGAACAAAATGATGATAATTAAGTGAAGATGTTCTGGGTAGTGTCGCGCTTAAGAGTGCACATAGGACCCATCACATGGTAAGCCATTATGCCACCGAGCAGTTATTGCTGTGCTTTGGGGGTGAGTCTGTTCTGCACAGGCACTGTAAAAATAGAACCTCGGAGAGATGAACTGTAGGTAACATTTCATTTTAAGACAGGGTAACGCTTCATTTTAAGACAGGGTAACACTTCATTTTAAAACAGGGTAACACTTTATTATAAGACAGGGTAACACTTATTTTTAAGACAGGGTAACACTTCATTTTAGACAGCGTAACACTTTATTTTAAGACAGGGTAACACTTCATTTTAAGACAGGGTAACACTTTATTTTAAGACAGGAGATTGGTAACACTTTATTTTAAGACAGGGTAACGCTTCATTTTAAGACAGAGCGGTAACACTTCATTTTAAACAGGGTAACACTTTATTATAAGACAGGGTAACACTTTATTTTAAGACAGGGTAACACTTCATTTTAAGACAGGGTAACACTTTATTTTAAGACAGGGTAACACTTCATTTTAAGGGTCCCAAATAAACCATTTATAAGGCATTTATAAATTGTGTGTTCACCATTTATTAATCATTACTCCCACATTTGTACATTTTAGTAAGCTTGTTATTCACACATATTTCCTTAAACGTCCTCAGGAATGTCTACCAACGGCATGCCCATATTTTTGTGAGAAATTACACTGGTCACTCAGACATTCATGAAGTATTTATAAAGTATAAATAGCACTCATTTTAGATTAGGGACTGCAAAAAGACTTGACTAATGATTAGTAAATGGTTTATTCATGTGGGAGTAATGATTAATAAATGGTGAACACACAATTTATACATGCCTTATAAATGGTTTATTACAGACCTTTAAAATAAAGTGTTACTGAACTGTATCCTTACACCACTTTATAGAGTCATCAGAGGGAAAAGACTGCATCTTTAGTATGTTGGCATAGGCTACACCAAGAAGTAAGGGGACGGATCATGACCCGAATGGCAAACAGCTGCAAACGTATGGTAGGTAATACAGTATGAGGGCATGAAACCACATATTCTTTGACACAGGTCAAAGGTTACAGGTTACCGTGTATTCTTCCTGTTCCAGGGTCCTTCCTTTCTTTCAGGCATATTGATACTACAGATAGTGTCTTATAAGAATTTTGATAAGGTTGGTTGCCTTAACCCTCTATGCTGCCACCTCCCCTCTATTTCCTCCCACACCCCCAGCTGATCTCCCCTCTCCCTTCTCTCTCTCTGTCCCCGAGGAGGTGAGGGGAGTGGGAGGAATCCATGCTGCCGGGGGCGACAGGCAGGCTCTCTGTGCCATCCTCTTACACAAACGGCAGGATCAGCGCTCCACACAAGAATAATGAGAAGATAATGGGGAGTAATGTGACCCGATCTGTCCCGATTATCTCATGGCACCCACCGGCACAGCGCCATCTGGTGCCTGATCTGGGGACAGCAGCTCCTGTGCTTTATGAAAAGAAGGCAGGTTTAGAATTAATCCATTCCCCCCCAGTTTATTGACTGGTTGTTTTGGTGATTCGTGTGTGCTTGCATGCCTGCGTGCATGTGTGCACAGGTGTGTTTGTGGATGTGTGTGTGTGTTTGTGTTCATGTATGTGTGTGTGTCACGGTCACACATAAAAAGTGACTTTGCATTTATATGAATGTCTGACAGAGTATGTCATTGTGCTTATATAAACTAGAGAAGAGAGTGGTGTCTAAAGCACAGTGTGAATTCCCTACATGGACAAGTGTCCACCATGCTGCTTTCTCCCAGCTTAACTCACGCCCTGCTCTCTTCTTAACCAGACAGTCTCTCCCCCAGGCAGCATTGGGCCAATTCAATAAGGCACTCCATTGTATGGGCAGTGTCTGTCTCTTATACACATCTAGATGTGTATAAGAGACAGGGACGGGCAGTGTGGCTTGTGGTTTAGAGAGTTAAGGCTCTTTGTGCCGTGTGTTTACAGATGCTTTACATGCCCTTCAGAATTCAGAGCTCTCTCTCTCACCTACCTTCAGACAGACTCAGCAGTCTAATCCCCATAATGCCACAGCCATTACAGATATTAGATCTCACAGAGACACACTGGTTTACCAGAAGACATCGAAAATATTGGCTTCTGTAAGGTCAAGCATATAGAAAATAGTTATTTGCTTCAACATCATCTGAAGAATGGATGTTTACAGAATGCTTGGTAATACATGTTGTTATGCAGCTGGGGGTGGACAACCAACTGGCTTCATTCAACCTTACATCAAAATATACCTTGTAAAATCCACTGGCAAAGGAGATTTCCAATACAACACACATATACACAACATATATAGAACATCAAACCACATCATTCTGTCTCAGGAGACTGAAGAAATTTGGCTTGTCACCTAAAACCCTCACAAACTTTTACAGATGCACAATTGAGAGCATGCTGTTGGGCTGTATCACCGTCCGGTATGGCAACTGCACCACCCACAACCGCAAGGCTCTCCAGAGGGTGGTGCGATCTGCACAATGCATCACCCGGGGCAAACTACCTGCCCTCCAGGACACCTACAGCACCTAATGTCACAGGAAGGGCAAAAATATAATCAAAGACAACAACCACCCGAGCCACTGCCTGTTCACCCCATTACCATCCAGAAGGCGAGGTCAGTACAGGTGCATCAAAGCTGGAACCGAGAGACTGAAAAACAGCTTCTATCTCAAGGCCATCAGACTGTTAAATAGCCATCACCAACACAGAGAGGCTGCTGCCTACATACAGACTTGAAATCATTGGCTAGTCTAATAAATGGATCACTAGTCACTTTAATAATGCCACTTTAATAATGTTTACATATCTTGCATTACTCATCCCATATGTATATACTGTATTTTATACCATCTATTGCATCTTGCCTTTGCCGCTCGGTCATTACTCATCCATATATTTATATGTATATATTCTTATTCCAGTCCTTACTTAGATGTGTGTGTATTAGGTAGTTGTTGTGGAATTGTTAGATTACATGTTAGGTATTGTAACGCTCGTCCTCCTCCTCGTCTGAGGATGAGCAAGGATCGGACCAATATGCAGCGTGGTTTGAATACATACTTAATTTATTAAAGAAAGACGAACACGAAAAAACACTTGAATAAACTACAAAACAATAAACGACGTGAACAGACCTGAACTTGAGAACATAAAACAAGAACGCACGAACAGGAAGGAACACACGAACGAACGAACGAAACAGTCCCGTGTGGCACAAACACTGACACAGGAACAATCACCCACAAACAAACAGTGAGAACAGCGTACCTTAATATGGTTCTCAATCAGAGGAAACGTAAAACACCTGCCCCTGATTGAGAACCATATCAGGCTAATTGAACATGAACCCAACATAGAAACACATAACATAGAATGCCCACCCAGCTCACGTCCTGACCAACTAAACAAAGACAAAACAAAGGAAATAAGGTCAGGAACGTGACAGGTATTGCTGCACTGTCGG
Source organism: Salvelinus sp. IW2-2015 (assembly GCF_002910315.2). Taxonomy (NCBI): domain Eukaryota; kingdom Metazoa; phylum Chordata; class Actinopteri; order Salmoniformes; family Salmonidae; genus Salvelinus; species Salvelinus sp. IW2-2015. Next base: position 23,032,610 of record NC_036844.1, read on the forward strand.
AACTAGAAGCACAAGCATTTCGCTACACTCGCAATAACATCTGCTAACGATGTGTATGTGACCAATAAAATTGTATTTTATTTGTTCTTACTATATGCCTGCTCCCCACCATCCATATCAACCCCCCAATATATCGCCATCACCTCCACCTCCATCGTCCCCCTCACCATCCTTCTCCTACTGTCCCACTAATTTGCTCTCCATGCACAACCTGGCTGTTTATTGAGATGCTAACTCTCTTTATGAACACCTAATCCCGGAGCAGGGGGGATAATTTATGAAGCATTTACATGAAGAAGGCCAGCTAATTGGGAGCATGTGTCGGGGTAAGCCTTGGCGACGCCTCCATACTGCAGATGAGCAGGCCAGGATTCTGACTCTCTGCCTGCCATACCGTACAGTATAATGATACGTCAAATCCATCCTCCTTCAATCCATCTGTCCCCTCAACAATTCAGCCTTTAAAGCAATCTCTATAATGTTTTTACCTAATGATTGAAACATTATTATTATGTGTTTTCCGAGTGGTAGCCAGTCTGTCATGGTAGGTCTATAGCAGCAGCATAGAGGGACTACGTACGGTAGCCAATCCGCAAGCAGCTTTCTTCTCCGGCTAACTGCTCCATTCAGCGGCCAACTAACCCGTCCAAGAGAGACTCAACCGTGACTCGCAAGGCCTGACCTCCAACTTGTCATGTCCAGAGTGTCAAAGGCCAGGGCGGACAGGTCTCTCTGAGAGGGCAGTGGCCATTTTTACGTGCGATGACACGTATCGCCCACATCTTCCACCGCCACCGTTTGTCCATACCCCTTCGCTCCACTCAGAAGCCCCCCCCCATTCACACCCTCCCTCATTTACATCAGGTCGTTTGTTATTACTTTATGGTTATATATGGGGCTTTGTCTGGCTGTGTATGTACCTTCACCACTCCCAGCTGGTCCCCATTAATAACTGGGCCCTGGTGGGAAGAGGCAGGGAGATGGAGGAGCTTGTTAGCCTCATAGACGGGATCAGGGGCCCAGCGTGGGAGATGGGACGAGAGTGGAGGGGTTTGTTGGACCGGAGAGGGAACAAGAGGGAGATGTACAGTACAGCACACACGTCAGACAGACACCACACATATACACACTGCAAACACATTTCAGACAGACACACAACTCAGCCATAGTCCTAACGTTGATGTATTGATGTGTCAGCAATCAGTCCATTGCAATCACACAACATGTATCTTTGTTGGCTACATCTCTGTGTAAACGTGTTTTGGTGTTATTATTGTCTGGATATAGATGAGTGTGTCTGTCTGTGGGCCACCAGTCAGACATGTGTTGGGGTGAAAGCGTAATGAGGCTGCTGAGTGGACCAAGCAGGCCATACATGATACAGACAGGCTCCATTGTGGGTCACACACGGCAGGCAGCAGAAGCCCTCAGATCTGCCTGATCAGCGCTGCGGGAGCCCGTGGGGAATAAAGCCGTGAAAAAAGGATTTATTTAGCACGCCTCATCAAAAGGGAATTAGCAGGGTTTGGGCAGGGAAGACGGGGTCTGTTTAGGGCTAGGATGAATGGCAGGATGATCTCTGTAATCCCAGACCCCCTGCCCCCCTTTTTCTCCCTCCCCCCAAAATCACCCCTTTCTTTATCACTTAGCTCTTATGTAGCCTCAGCCAATCAGTCAAATTAAATGACAACCAAAGTGAGATTAGATCTTTACATCTGCTCTGAAGATCATTCAAGGAGATGTAAGGCTGTTCTATCTGTTGTTCTGTTCTTTACAGTAATTCTTCCTCCTCCCTCACAACATGGCGGCGAGCTGTCATGCTCAATGATGGCAAAGCTGATGACAGAGAGCTGGCTGCCGAACACGCCACAAACAACGAGTGGCAGCGTGTAAACTAAAGCAAACAAAAGCCCTCTCCACTCCTCCATAGGCAGGATCCCTCCCACCTGCCACCTCGCCAATGCTGATGAAACACACTGAAACAGAGAACATCCATTAAAAGGGCAAGCAGCGAGAAACGCTGTACTGTAAAAGCCTGTACAATACGAGGAATCTTGTTCAGGCTTCCCCGTCACACTCGCTGTGGTTCATTATTCCTGGCAGGCAGCTTTGTGTTTGTGTAGTGACTTCCAATGCTGAGGCTGAGAACGAGACACACACAGTACATACAAGCAGATGAGAGGTGACAGGCAAAGAAAAGGTGACTTGCATTCTCACTCTCACAATGTGATGACAGAGACTCCAGTGTAGCCTATCTTGCTGGAGGTTCTTCATCAATATTCACCCTATTACCATAATCAAATTCTTAGGTCATTAATAATGGATAGCCAGTCTGACTGTCTTGAGTTGGCCTAAAGATGCTAAACTAGCACCCATTTTGAGAACGTTTCAGAACAAAATAGCTTCTAAATGTAAGCTGTAAACGCTTACTGGGCGTCTTCGTTAAACGCTTCTCTTAATTTGCCTCTCCTACCATATATCAAGCTATCCAGGGCTTAAATGAGGCAACAATCCACAGATTTATACAAATGACATTTTAATTGTGTTTAATGTATTCAACACTATTTACCTGATTTTTCTACCCCCAGGGGCTATCTCCCTCCTCCACCCTCCATTTCTCTCTCACCTTCCGCTCTCTAGAGTAGTGCTGTTATAATGGCTTGGCCAGAATAAGCAATGTTGTGCCTATATTCTAGGTAATTCCTGTCACCTCCCCCAGTGTATGTGTCCTGGAAGCTCCCTGTGTCCACCACAGACCCATAACAGACCAATAGCTTCTTTATGTAACACCCAGGGGACACTCACTCTGCCCACTACACAGGTATAGCTCTGCCCTGGAGAAACCAACAGCATCAGTAACCTGTCTGATGGTTGCACGGCGCTGCACTGCATTGTGCTGTAGCCCACACTCTCCCCTCCTCCTTTCCTCCTCCCTTCTTCCTGCTCCTCTCCAATCCCATTCTCTGTACGCTCGCTCTCTAACCTCTGCACCCCACAGCCAAATCATCGGCGGCTCCCATTTCCCGTGATTTATCGCTCCCTCTGCTGGCGAGAGAGGACCAGGGATGGGGATTGGGACAGGTAGGAGGACTGGGGGGGTGGTCATCAATTACTGTGGTGGTCATCAAATCATTGACATGAGGAAGCACATTGAGGGGTGTGTGACTGCTTGACCCTGACACAAACCCACGAAAAGCACCCCATAAAGAGCTGTTTTAATAAAGACATGTTCTCTCGCTCCTAATTTCTTGGCTTTCTCGTTCTACTTCCAACACCACTTCTTGACAGATTGGAGAAACAAAATAATGGAATTAAGCCTTGCTATTGGGAGGGCAGATGAACATACAGGTATGACCAAACACCTGACTCACTGACTTACTGGACACTGGCCTCTCTTCTCTAAATGGAGCTGGGAGTCCTTGGGTGTTTCATTGCAAACCATAAAATGGATTACAGACAGACTGAGCGTTTCCAATCACTGCAGTGAGGCTTGAATGAACAACATTCACCTTGGTTTGGAGAGGGTGACACACACACACACTCACTCACTCACACTCACACTCACACTCACACTCACACTCCACACTCACACTCACACTCACACTCACACTCACACTCACACACACACACACACACTCACTCACACCACACTCACACTCACACTCCACTCACTCACACTCACACACACACACTCACACTCACACTCACACTCACACTCACACTCACACTCACACTCACACACACACACTCACACTCACACTCACACTCACTCACACTCACACTCACACACTCACACTCACACTCACACTCACACTCACCACACAAAGTCCTTTGAGGAACTGAAATTGAGTGGAGCGGAACATAGTGAGGGGGGGCAAAGGGAAATAGAGAGAACAGAGGAGAAGCAAATAGAAAAAAATATATTTCAGATGACATCCCCATTGTAACTAGGAGCAGGACGATGGCGCTTAGCAAAACTGCTAACAATGAGCGCAGGAGAAATCCCCTATCCTACAGGGGCCCGACAGCATGCTCTCTATTACCATACTCATTTAAATACAGTAATCTCATTTTCTGCATCAGCCGAAGGGGCATGCTAAATTTCCTTGTCTAAGCATAGGGGGGTACAGGGGTACAGGTGCGTAGGATTAGTGTATTTTCTTATCTCTGGGGTCGGTCAGGTTCTGGGGGGCTGGTGTACGCATGTATGTGCAAGAGTGTGTGTTGGGAGGGGAGGGGAGGGGTGTGGAGGGGAGAGGGGTAGCTATGGGGATATCATATCAGAGATCTGACAACAAAAGGGGGCAGAGAAAAAAAAAGCTGTTTCCACCCAAGCTGTTTCCATTCTTCTACTCTTCCGGTCCAGTGGAACAGTTGATGAAGTTTAAATGAAGCAGAATTAGGAGATCAAGCAGACAGCTAGTGTTGATGGATCTGTTGAGGCCTCCTCCCGCTCCAGGCCAGGGCTTGGGGAATTGACCGGGGACGGCTGACCTGGATGAAATCGAGAGAAAGAGAACGAGGGAGGATAGTGAGAGAGGGGAGGGGTGAAGTATTCCCTAAATGTGATAATCTCCAATCACCTCTAACATCATTTCTGTCAAGGCTTCGGTTAATGAGCTCATAGCCGATCGAGGCGTGATGCTCCCCTCTCTCTCCTCCTCCCCTCTGATTCTCTCTTTCTCTGCCTCGCTCTCTCTCATCATCACTGTTGTTCTTTTGATTTAATCCCTCACACTTCAGTTGATTTGAGCAAAGGGGAAAGAGAAATGGAGGGATGGAGGGAAGGGGAAAGCCTATTACCCAAGCCTCTCGGCTCTCGTCTATCTAAATGCTAACGATGCAAGGGAGCGAGGGAGAGAGAGAGAGAGGAAGCGAGAGGAGAGGGATATGTTGGTGAGGGAGGACATGATGCGGCAGAGGGAGGCTAATCTGCAGTTGCCTGGGGCCCAGGAGCGGTTGGTATTTTGAAAGCAGGTTAGCTGAGGAGAAACCAGCATCCTGTTGTGCTGACCCTTCATCCCAGGGTCAAAGCACCTGATCTGTCCTCTTACTTCCACTGGAGCTCGCTCTGACACACCGCAGCTGCTCAGAACCCTATGCTCCGCTCAGCCCCGTTCCACCAGGGCTCAGTGTGCTCATTTTTACCTACTTTCACGCCACTATTGATTAAAACATGGGGGAGTAGGTATTTTTTTACTACATGAAATTAGATGCTGCAGATTGATTTGAGTTGGCTGGTGTAGTTGGTCGGAAAAGACTGGGGTAAAAGCTGTGGGTCACCTTGAACTGAGAGTAATGTCTGTTTCAATCTGCTCCAAGCACTGCATCTTGGGACCGGAGGCATCTTCTATTGTTTGGTATGAGATTTCCTTCTCCTTCTATCTCTGGAATATTTGTTTCCTAGATACTTTTTCCTTCCGCAGTGCCCCAAAACCAATAAAACTATAGATGAACACAAGATAACAATTTGAACTTAAATATCTGTAGTAATTGACTCCTGCAGCACCAATTTCAGCTGCTTTAGTGGCTATTTCAATTGAGAGTAGACCTGAATATAGATTACACAACAATCGATACCTAAATAACAATATATTTACAAATACCATTTGACATGACATTTGAAGTATTTTAAATGATATTTGATGTAGAGGCCTCTCACAACATAATTACCATAAGTACAAATAGTTATCAAGGTTGGTTTTTTATGTAAAAGCCACTGTCTTCTGTTCCGCTTAATGCACTGTACAGTCATTTTCATCTTGATTTGTATATCACTGGACATAAACACACACAGGCCTCTAAGCCTGCTTTACCCTTGGCAGAGCGGCAGCCATTTGCTCTGTGCATAACAATTGTACCCTTCTAATTCTCCTTTCAAGAATCCCATTTGTTTTCATATTGGCCAATGAAACATTGGTGGGTGAGAGGCAAGCGAGCAATCAATCTTTGTAATGTGATATGCGGATGGAGTACTGTGAGTAAATGTTTGAGCAGGCAGCCATCCAAGATCTGCAGTCAAACGAATTGAGGAGGAAAGGAAATCTATCCAGGGCAAGCTTCTCTTTTCATCATTTCCTCTCTCCACACAGCATCCAGGGTATCAAGCGCATTATATTCCAGCGCTCTGTGCATTTTTCATATAGGCCCGGCTTTTATGTTTTATGTACGCCAGACTCAGGGGAGAACAGCTGTGTGGGCGCTGCATCCTCTGTAAGTTGAGAGAGAACTCATTTCACTGGGAGAAGTGGAGCAGAATGCCAAACACAGCCAGGCAGGCTGTTGCCTCGCTTCGCAAGGCAGCAGCACACTACCTGGATACCCAGTTGCACCCTGGATACAAACAGAACAATGGAAAGCAGTGGTTGCCTGAACAGTTATTACATGATCATAATGCTCAGGAACCACACCACACATATGGGTATTGCAGGAATTTTAAAACGCTAAATATTCAAAGGTTCTTAGGTTATCAGGCACTGACCGTATGATAAGGCCCACTGAGTGAGCTCTGAACGTGTTACGTACAAGTGATTATGTTAACCCAGTGAGCATGGTTTTATCATACAGCTGATTTTTATATGGAATAAGACTATACAGAATGAATCACTGTAATAGGAGGAAAAGGCGCTCGTTACTATACAGAATTTTTAATTGAATACATAGAAACCCTGTGTGATCTTTCAGACTACAAATATGGACCTGTGTAAACACCTAGTCTACTATTCTCTGTGTATTTAATACATGGAAACCAGTGTGATCTTCAGACTACAAATATGGACTGTGTAAACACCTAGTCTACTATTCTCTGTGTATTTAATACATGAAACCCTGTGTGATCTTCAGACTACAAATATGGACTGTGTAAACACCTAGTCTACTATTCTCTGTGTATTTAATACATGGAAACCAGTGTGATCTTCAGACTACAAATATGGACTGTGTAAACACCTAGTCTACTATTCTCTGTGTATTTAATACATGGAAACCAGTGTGATCTTCAGACTACAAATATGGACTGTGTAAACACCTAGTCTACTATTCTCTGTGTATTTAATACATGGAAACCAGTGTGATCTTCAGACTACAATATGGACTGTGTAAACACCCAGTTCTACTATTCTCTGTGTATTTAATACATGGAAACCAGTGTGATTTTCAGACTACAAATATGGACTGTGTAAACACCCAGTCTACTATTCTCTGTGTATTTAATACATGGAAACCAGTGGTGATCTTCAGACTACAAATATGGACTGTGTAAACACCTAGTCTACTATTCTCTGTGTATTTAATACATGGAAACCAGTGTGATCTTCAGACTACAGTGACTATAAATAACAACTGTTTGAAGACCTATTCTATTACTGGCTTTACTCAGTCTTCTTTACTCATAAGTGTCTGTTTCAAACCCTAAATCAAATCAAAGTTGTTTGTCACGTGCGCCGAATACAACAGGTGTAGACCTTACAGTGAAATGCAGGCTTTAAAATGAATGATGTGTACCCACTGATTCTGGAAGAATATAACTTGTAAATGAATCATGAGCTTAGTTCAACAGTCGTACCCCATCAGAACCCAAAACAGGAGCTTGTTTAACTCCAATGTTTGTAAACAATGTAAATGTAAACAAACACTGTATAGCCTCAAAACATTTATTTCTCTAGGCCCATCCTGCAGCTTTTACCAAAACTGAAGCTGGGTGGCCGATTTGTTATCGTTTTAATGAAGGATACTTTCTTTGAATGTGTCCCAGCTCGCTGTTTGTCTGTTACCTATGCATAGTCACTTTGCCACCACCTACGTGTAAAGATTACCTCAATTAGCCTGTACCCCTGCACACTGACTCGGTACCCCCTGTATATAGCCTCATTATTGTTATTCTTATTGTGTTACTTTTTAAATAAATTTTTATTTTAGCATACTTGGTAAATATTTTCTTCTTCTTGAACTGCACTGTTGGTGAAGGGCTTGTAAGTAAGCATTTCACGGTAAAGTCTACAATTGTTGTATTCGGCGCGTGTGGCAAATAAAGTTTGATTTGATTTGATCTTGTTTGGAGAGCAACACTGCTCTCTAGTGTTCAGAACCCCAAATACAGTGTTTTTAATTACCATTAATGTTCTAGTAGATCTACAAGGCCGTCCATAGGTTGCAATAGTGCCCTGATGATATTTACAGCACCATAAGTGCCTTTTTTGTGTAGACATGTGATTGGTTCAAGCATCCTTTTGTCCTCAACTCAATTCTTACTCTCATGAGGGGTTTCTCACCTCCATTAGTACTGCGCAGTGAAAATAAAGAGGGTCAGGAAAGGAGAGAAAGGGAGGAGGGGGAATAGAGAGAGGGGGGAAATTGGGAAATAGGAGAGAGAAAATACATAGTGAGAGGGTGACAGGGGAATAGAAAGGGGGAAGGATAATAAGGAGAGGGAAGAAGCACAGATAGACCAACAGGGAGAAAGGAGGAGAGAGATATTGGAAAATGTGTGAATTACATTCTGTAATCATATTCCACCAGAGACCAAAGAACCTAAAATCCCAGGTAGCCGCTGGGAGAGGGAAGAGCATTTTTTCACGCCTGAGAGGCCGTTGGCGGGCCCTAACTGGCCACTGCCAGCCAGTCCAGTGCACTGGTCCCAGCTTGGTGCTTTGTCAATGTGCTGTGACTAATCCAGCAGGGGTCCCAGATCCTCTCTCCTTACCCTAATTAAAAGAGGATTAGCCGGCATGGCGTTTTCCCGGGCCGCTCCAACACGCGCAGGCAGCCTCCATCCCCTCGCTTTCCCAGGATAATCACACCTCCAGGAATTGCAGGGCTTTCTTTGGAGCTGGAGCCTGGAAAAGGCAGTCCAGTAGAGGAATGGTAGGCAGTGGGCCTGGGTCACTTTGAACACACAGCTGTGATCTGCTACAGACTGAGCTGTAGGTTTACCTACCTCTCCCTGCCAGTTGGCTATTCATTTGTCATTAGGCATGTCCTTGATCAGGCTAATTGAAGCTACTGTAGCATACTACTTTGTCTGTATATTATTGTTGTGATAATCCTTTGTAGGTAGGCCTACTACTTTCTGCCCGTTGGCCTACCTGTGTGAAATGAGAGAGTAATTCACAAAAAGCACTTCCAATATATAAAACCCACATCATTTCTCTGTGTAAAACCAAAATGAGGGCCGAAGCACTTAAAAAAAAAACTTTTATCAACTCTGCCCTACAAAGACAAAACACTCTTAATAACTTCAGTGTTCTCCCCAATTCATGTACCTTGGTTCGAGAACAGCAGTGTTCATCTTTGTGACCGTCATGCTGGCTGAACCTTCAGCCTACAATGTAGACAACTGCTAATCTCTAGCCTAAAACGTTCAAAGGTTAGGGGGCTGAAAACTAGGCCTAGTCCAGGAAATGTGCTTCAAATGCAGGATTTTCCTGGTTCTCCCGTCGGTGCTCCTCACTGTTTAAAGACAGCAGTTATTAATAAACCCCCAGATGTGGCCCCTAGGAGGAGCGTGACAGCCATCCTGCAAAATGGCTGCTGTCCGTAATACAATGTTACAGATCTGAAAGCTTTTTAAAATATAAACGAAACAAATTTAGTACAGAGATAAATGTACGTACCTTGAAAAGATTTAGTTATGGAGCCGCCACATATCTGTCCCCTGGGGGTAGTGGCAGCCAATTGAGATTGTCAGTCTGAGTGCCAGCTTGGAAAGCCTGCTGGTTTAGTTGGTGACCATGAGGCCTTTCATTTGTTTTTGAGTCTTTAGTATAGACATGCATTTGGGGTTTTTCCTTTTTGTACATATTTACGTTTCTTCACCATCTGAACAAATAATAATCCGCCAACCGTTGCAAAAATAATCCACTATTGTATTCTACTGTGTGTAACTGTTAAAGGTCCAATTCAGTCGTTTTTATCAATATATCAAATCAAATTGTATTAGTCACATGCGCCGAATACAACAGGTGTAGCCCTTACAGTGAAATGCTTACTTACGAGCCCCTAACCAACAATGCAGTTAAAAAAAATACAGATAAGAATAGGAAATAAAAGTAATAAATAATTAAAGAGCAGCAGTAAAATAACAATAGCGAGACTACAGTTGAAATCGGAAGTTTACATACACCTTAGCCAAATACATTTAAACTCAGTTTCACAATTCCAGACATTTAATCCTAGTAAAAATGTCCTGTTTTAGGTCAGTTAGGATCACCACTTTATTTTTAAAATGTGAAATGTTAGAATAATAGTAGAGAGAATGATTTATTTCAGCTTTTATTTCTTTCATCACATTCCCAGTGGGTCAGAAGTTTACATACACTCAATTAGTATTTGGTAGCATTGCATTTAAATTGTTTAACTTGGGTCAAACGTTTCGGGTAGCCTTTCACAAGCTTCCCTCAATGAGTTGGGTGAATTTTGGCCCATTCCTCCTGACAGAGCTGGTGTAACTGAGTCAGGTTTGTAGGCCTCCTTGCTCACACACACTTTTTCAGTTCTATAGGATTGAGGTAAGGTTTTGTGATGGCCTCTCCAATACCTTGACTTTGTTGCCCTTAAGCCATTTTGCCACAACTTTGGTTGGGATGGTGTTCTTCGGCTTGCAAGCATCCCCCTTTTTCATCCAAACATAATGATGGTCATTATGGCCAAACAGTTCTATTTTTGTTTCATCAGACCAGAGGACATTTCTCCAAAAAGTACAATCTTTGTCCCCATGTGCAGTTGCAAACCGTAGTCTGGCTTTTTTATGGCGGTTTTGGAGCAGTGGCTTCTTCCTTGCTGAGCGGCCTTTCAGGTTATGTTGAAATAGGACTCGTTTTACTGTGGATATAGATACTTTTGTACCTGTATCCTCCAGGATCTTCACAAGGTCCATTGCTGTTGTTCTGGGATTGATTTGCACTTTTCGCACCAAAGTATGTTCATCTCTAGGAGACAGAACACGTCTCCTTCCTGAGCGGTGTGACTCCCATGGTGTTTATACTTGCGTACTATTGTTTGTACAGATGAATGTGGTACCTTCAGGCGTTTGGAAATTTCTCCCAAGGACGAACCAGACTTGTGGAGGTCTACAATCTTTTTTTCTGAGGTCTTGGCTGATTTATTTTGATTTTCCCATGATGTCAAGCAACAAGGCACTGAGTTTGAAGGTAGGCCTTGAAATACATCCACATGCACCCCTTCTAATTGACTCAAATTATGTCAATTAGCCTATCAGAAGCTTCTAAAGCCATGGCATCATTTTATGGAATTTTCCAAGCTGTTAAAAGGCACAGTCAACTTCGTGTATGTAAACTTCTGACCCACTGGAATTGTGATACAGAGAGTTATAAGTGAAATAATTTTGTTGGGAAAATGTCTTGTGTCATGCACAAAGTAGATGTCCTAACCAACTTGCCAAAACTATAGTTCGTTAACAAGAAATTTGTGGAGTGGTTGAAAAACAAGTTTTAATGACTCCAACCTAAGTGTATGTAAACTTCCAACTTCAACTGTATATACAGGGGGGTACCGGTACAGAGTCAATGTGCGGGGGCAACGGTTAATTGAGGTAATATGTACAAGTAGGTAGAGTTATTAAAGTGACTATGCATAGCTGATAACAACAGAGAGTAGCAGCGGTGAAAAAGAGAGGGGGGGGGGCAATGCAAATAGTCTGGGTAGCCATTTGATTAGGTGTTCAGGAGTCTTATGGCTTGGGGGTAGAAGCTGTTTGGGATCCTCTTGGACCTAGACTTGGTGCTCCGGTACCGCTTGCCGTGCGGTAGCAGAGAGAACAGTCTATGACTAGGGTGGCTGGAGTCTTTAACAATTTTTAGGGCATTCCACGGCTTGGTATAGAGGTCCTGGATGGCAGGAAGCTTGGCCCCGGTGATGTACTGGGCCATTCACACTATCCTCTGTAGTGCCTTGCGGTCGGGGGCCGAGCAGTTGCCATACCAGGTAGTGATGCAACTAGTCAGGATGCTCTTCATGGTGCAGCTGTAGAACCATTTGAGGATCTGACGACCCATGCCAAATCTTTTCAGTCTCCTGAGGGGGAATAGGTTTTGTTGTGCCCTCTTCACGACTGTCTTGGTGTGCTTGGACCATGTTAGTTTGTTGGTGATGTGGACACCAAGGAACTTGAAGCTCTCAACCTGCTCCACTGCAGACCTGTCGATGAGAATGGAGGCGTGCTCGGTCCTCTTTTTCCTGTAGTCCACAATAATCTCCTTTGTCTTGATCACGTTGAGGGAGAGGTTGTTGTCCTGGCACCCCACGGCCAGGTCTCTGACCTCCTCCCTATAGGCTGTCTTGTCGTTGTCGGTGACACTGCTGTGTCATCGGAAAACTTAATGATGGTGTTGGAGTCGTGCCTGTTCGTGCAGTCATGAGTGAACAGGGAGTACCTGACTTCCTGACACACCCCTGAGGGGCCCCTGTGTTGAGGATCAAGCGGATGTGTTGTTACCTTCCCCTATCCACCTGAGGGCGGTCCGTCAGGAAGTCCAGGATCCAGTTGCAGAGGGACGTGTTTAGTCCCAGGGTCCTTAAGTTATTGATGAGCTTTGAGGGCACTATGGTGTTGAATGCTGATCTGTAGTCATGAATAGCATTCTCACATAGGTGTTCCTTTTGTCCAGGTGGGAAAGGGCAGTGTGGAGTGCAATAGAGATTGCATCATCTGTGGATCTGTTGGGGCGGTATGCAAATTGGAGTGGGTCTAGGGTTTCTGGGATAATTGTGTTGATGTGAGCCATGACCAGTGTTTCGAAGCACTTCATGGCTACAGAAGTAAACCCCCTATCCTTCCATTCTGCAAGCAAACATGCAATCTTTGGACAATAAAATAGATGACCTACGTGGAAGATTAAACTACCAACGGGACATTCAAAACTTTAATATCATATGCTTCACGGAGATGTGGCTGAACAACGACATTATCAACATGCAGCTGGCTGGTTATACGCTGCACCGGCAGGATAGAACAGCGGCATCTGATAAGACAAGGGGCGGCGGACTATGTATTTTTGTAAATAACAGCTGGTGCATAATATCTCAGGAAGTCTCGAGCTATTGCTCGCCTGAGGTAGAGTATCTCATGATAAACTGTAGACCACACTACTGTCGTGTCTTTGGCTATGCCGGATTAAGTGATATGACATGCTATTCTATGAAATCATTTCTCTGTAATTCATATTACCTGATTAAGCTAATCAGGTGAATGTAATTAACTAGAAAGTCGGGGCACCACGAAATAATGTTTATAGAGCTGTTATCTTCCGAATAAACTCTTAAAGACCTAGTAATCTTTTAAATCAATAGCAGTCAATATTTAATCGTCACCTTGTTTAGTCTCATCTGAAAGTTGTAAATTCTTGATTATCTTCACGAACCCTGGCTAACAAGTTGAATCAGAAATACAAAATTTGGTTTAATTATTTATTTACTAAATATCTAAATAATCACACAGAATTACATATACACAGAATGTATCATACATTGATGACAAATTATGTCATAAAGGAAAACGTCAGTAGCGGACGGAACAGATAAGACAGCTGGTTACACAAAGAAGGGGGGGCGGTTTGAATGAAAAGCGGGAAGACTGAGGAACAAAGGGAGAAGCTATGTCTCTATCGGGCCGTAGGCAGCTATGCTATCGTAAATACAGTATCTTATGCATTCTAAATTACCGCCCATTTGAAAAAGGAAAATGCAATAAATATTTACTCTGAGCTGCGCTTCGATCGGTTGGTGGTAGATGGAAGGCCGGGTTGTCCTTTGAAGAATGGCTGATGGTAGAATGGATACTTGGTAGTACTGTCGTCTTGTGGTAGAATAGATACTCTGTCCGTCTCCTCCTAGCCCAAGTCTACAGTTGCTGCGCTAACGCGACGGCTAGGAGGTATCACTTCTTTAGTGAATGAGAGTTCAAAGTTCATACCAAGTTGCCATACTTTTAAGCTCATGCTATATTCTGGCTGGTATAGTCGAAATTCATCCTTTCAGTGTGTAGGTCGTCACCTTCACATTGAAATTCGATGTCAATTTCGTTAGGTTCTTGCTGATGTTGGCTTAGTTCTGTAGGTGGTCTTTGTCTTTTCAATGTGGGGACTGCCAGTCCGCACGTCCCTGGAACAGGAAGTTACATTTTCGTCAAGGGGCTTATATAGGATTGGGAGAGAGGGCCTTGTTTCATAGTTTACAACCACTGTCTGTTCACATGGGCGGGGCCACTGAGTTGGCAGAGTTTACAACCACTGTCTGTTCACATGGGCGGGGCCACTGAGTTGGCAGAGTTTACTCTATGACAAACCGTTCTCTCATTAAGAAGCTAAATTACATTTAATCTTTTCACAAATAGTTTCATATTTAAACATTTAAATTGCACAACAATTCCATGTGAATCTGATAACTATAATGTGTAGACTTTCCGAGATAGAGTTTATGTCATCCTATCATCAGTAATCATGTCTCAGACGGCAACTGAATTGACATCATATTCATTAAGTCACAACACATATTTCAAACTGGTTGGATTACCAAAATATGGTTCTGTTTCCCATCTTTTGATGTTACCAGAATCTCTATGTTAACAAAGGGCTTTTTCAAGAGTCAACTCTATAGAGTAGAGAGGGAGAAATGGGGGGGAAGGTATTTATGGGGGTCATAAACCTCCCCCATCAAGCCAACGTCATGACACTACCTACCGAGAGAGTTTTCATCTGTGTTTTTCGTAGCTGTTTACATACCACCACAGTCAGAGGCTGGCACTAAGACAGCATTGAATGAGCTGTATTCCGCCGTAAGCAAACAAGAAAACGATCACCCAGAGGCGGTGGTCCTAGTAGCCGGGGACTTTAATGCAGGGAAACTTAAATCAGTTTTACAACATTTCTATCAGCATGTTAAATGTGCAACCAGAGGAAAAAAACTCTGGACCACCTTTACTCCACACACAGAGATGCATACAAAGCTCTCCCTCACCCTCCATTTGGCACATCTGACCATAATTCTATGCTCCTGATTCCTGCTTACAAGCAGAAATGAAAGCAGGAAGCACCAGTGACTAGATCAATAAAAAAGTGGTCAGATGAAGAAGATGCTAAGCTACAGGACTGTTTTGCTAGCACAGACTGGAATATGTTCCAGGGTTCCTCCGATGGCATTTAGGAGTACACCACATCAGTCATGGGCTTCATCAATAAGTGCATCGATGATGTCGTCCCCACAGTGACCATACGTACATACCCCAACCAGAAGCCATGGACTACAGGCAAAATCTGCACTGAGCTAAAGGCTAGAGCTGCCAGCTGTTCTGGAAGACTGTGTGATCATACTCTCCGCAGCCGATGTGAATAAGACCTTTAAACAGGTCAACATTCACAAGGCCGCAGGGCCAAATGGATTACCAGGACATGTACTGCGTGTATGTGCTGACCAACTGGCAAGTGTCTTCACTGACATTTTCAACCTCTCACTGTCCGAGTCTGTAATACCAACATGTTTTAAGCAGACCACCATAGTGCCTGTGCACTAAAGTAACCTGCCTAAACTGCCGAAAATATCATATAATGTCTGGGTAACAACCCCTTTCCTGCAGTCAAATGACCAAATTGCCCTCTAGTGGCCCTCATGGGTGAAATGTTATTAATATTTTTCATAATTTCATAATTAATAATAAAATAAACATTTAACTGCCGAAAAAAAACACGTTTCTATGTCAAATGGATTTGTTATATTTCAGTCTTATGTGATGTATATAAAGTGTAATATTGGGATGGTTAAAGTGGGTGTCCCTCCCCCCTGTCTTGTGGGTTTTATGTAGAACAACTGAGAAGCTCAGTTCTGGTGACTTTTAATAGGACATTCTATTCCAAAAATAATTAAAATAAAATTATGCTGATGTAACCGATGTGAAATGGCTAGCTAGTTAGCGGTGGTGCGCGCTAATAGCGTTTCAATCGGTGACGTCACTCGCTTTGAGACCTTGAAGTAGTGGTTCCCCTTGCTCTGCAAGGGCCGCGGCTTTTGTGGAGCGATGGGTAACGATGCTTCGTGGGTGACTGTTGTTGATGTGTGCAGAGGGTCCCTGGTTCGCGCCCGGGTCGGGGCGAGAGGACAGACTAAAGTTAAACTGTTACACTGACACCATCTAAAATATAATTTCCACCTCCAGAAATTAGCCAAATAACATATTGGTAAAATTATTAGTTAAAATTATATACAGCTGAAGTCGGAAGTTTACATACACTTAGGTTGGAGTCATTAAAACTTGTTTTTCAACCACTCCACAAATTTCTTGTTAACAAACTATAGTTTTGGCAAGTTGGTAAGGACATCTACTTTGTGCATGACACATTTTTCCAAAAATTGTTTACAGACAGATTATTTCACTTATAACTCTCTGTATCACAATTCCAGCGGGTCAGAAGTTTACATACACGAAGTTGACTGTGCCTTTTAACAGCTTGGATAATTCCAGAAAACGATGTCATGGCTTTAGAAGCTTCTGATAGGCTAATGGACATCATTTGAGTCAATTGGAGGTGTACCTGTGGATGTATTTCAAGGCCTACCTTCAAACTCAGTGGCTCTTTGCTTGACATCATGGGAAAATCAAATGAAATCAGCCAAGACCCCAGAAAAAAATGTAGGCCTCCACAAGTCTGGTTCATCCTTGGGAGCAATTTACAAACGCCTGAAGGTACCACATTCATCTGTACAAACAATACTACGCAAGTATAAACACCATGGGACCACGCTGCCGTCATACCGCTCAGGTAGGAGAAGCGTTCTGTCTCCTAGAGATGAACGTACGTTGGTGCGAAAAGTGCAAATCAATCTCAGAACAACAGCAAAAGACCTTCTGAAGATCCTGGAGGAAACAGGTACAGGAGTATCTATATCCACAGTAAAATGAGTCCTATATCAACATAACCTGAAAGGCCGCTCAGCAAGGAAGAAACCACTGCTCCAAAATCGCCATAAAAAATCCAGACTACGGTTTGGAACTGCACATGGGGACAAAGATTGTACTTTTTGGAGAAATGTCCTCTGGTCTGATGAAACAAAAATAGAACTGTTTGGCCATAATGACCATCATTATCTTTGGATGAAAAAGGGGGATGCTTGCAAGCCGAAGAAAACTATCCCAACCGTGAAGCACGGGGGTGGTAGCATCATGTTGTGAGGGTGCTTTGGTGCAGGAGGGACTGGTGCACTTCACAAAATAGATGGCATCATGAGGATGGAAAATTATGTGGATATATTCAAGCAACATCTCAAGACATCAGTCAGGAAGTTAAAGCTTGGTCGCAAATGGGTCTTCCAAATTGACAATGACCCCACGCATACTTCCAAAGTTGTGGCAAAATGGCTTAAGGACAACAAAGTCAAGGTATTGGAGTGGCCATCACAAAGCCCTGACCTCAATGCCATAGAAAATTTGTGGGCAGAACTGAAAAAGCGTGTGTGAGCAAGGAGGCCTACAAACCTGACTCAGTTACACCAGCTCTGTCAGGGGGATGGGCCAAAATTCACCCAACTTATTGTGCGAAGCTTGTGGAAGGCTACCCGAAACGTCTGACCCAAGTTAAACAATTTAAAGGCAATGCTACCAAATACTAATTGAGTGTATGCAAACTTCTGACCCACTGGGAATGTGATGAAACAAATACAAACTGAAATAAATCATTCTCTCTACTATTATTCTGACATTTCACAGTCTTAAAAGAAAGTGGTGATCCTAACTGACCTAAGACAGGGAATTTTTACTAGGATTAAATGTCAGGAATTTTGAAAAACTGAGTTTAAATGTATTTGGCTAAGGTGTATGTAAACTTCCGACTTCAACTGTATTTAAATTATATAGCCTATGCATGGTCCTTATTATCAGGTATGCTATTAGCAATAAGCATTATCACCTTTAGCCCAACAGATGCAGCATAGCGGCGATTATAAATAAATAGGCTGAGGCATGGGGTTGCCTATCTGCATTTACCTTATTGGGCTAATCGTTAGTCCTGCTTCGGGTCGGATACCCATGGGTTAGACGCTGGCGGGTGGAATGAAAGCATTATTTCAACCCCTGTGTCGGCTCTCAGTTCAGAACAATTACATTGCGTGTCGGAAACATTTTAATCAAGATAGGCCTAATACACTTTTTAAACACCGAGGAGCTACTTGTGTTGTGTTTTTTTGCAAATTCCATTCTGTGCTCAGCGAGGCAGACACAGCAGCCATGCACGCATTGAGAGTGTGTGGAGCCGGGAACTCTCCCTTCTGTGTGGGGCAAAAATGTTCTAATTTGTCCAAGCGCAGAGCGTGGCCAAGTTCTCTGCACGTGAGAATACAACACGTTGCCAAGGCTTTCCCTGGATAGCCTAGCTCACGTGAAAGGCCTAACCGGAGAAATATCCTGAACAACAAAGTAAATGCAACAATTTCAAATATTATACTGAGTTACAGTTCATATAAGGAAATCAGTCAACTGAAATAAATAAAAGAGGCCCTAATCTATGGATTTCACATGACTGGGCAAGAGAGCAGCCATGGGAGGGGAGCCAGCACTGGGGAGCTAGGCCCAGCCAATCAGAATGAGTTTTTCCTCACAAAAGGTCTTTATTACAGACAGAAATACTCCTCAGCTACCCCCACCACCCCTCAGACGATCCTGCAGTTGAAGATGCCGATGTGGAGGTCTTCGGCTGCCGTGGTTATATGTGGTCTGTGGTTGTGAGGCCATTTGGACGTACTGCCAAATTCTCTAAAATGACGTTGGAGGCAGCTTATGGTGGAAAAATGAACATTACATTCTCTGGCAACAGATTTTTAGAGAAATAAGCTTTTTGTGCTTATGGAAAATGTCTGGGATTTTTTTACTTCAGCTCATGAAACATGGGACCAACACTTTACATGTTGCGTTTACCTTTTTTACCAGTTTAGAAGAACAACAATGCAGTGGATACACAGCCTGCACAAATGCAAGCAGGTAGGCCTATTTGTTTTTGATAATTCTGTTAATTATCAGTTAATCATTGCATTAATTCAAGCTTTCGTTCATTAGACCATATGCAGGCCATATAAAGTGTAAACCAGTGCGGCTGGTAGAAGTTTGAGTAGCTTACTAAACAAATGTGGCCTATTTTTGCCGCCTATATTCAATTCGAGTAACTTGAATGCGCCTCGAGCAATATTTCTCTTGCATAGAACACACAACAAGCCAACTAGGTAAATAGATAAACTATTCTACTATGTCTAGTTTTTCTGACATTACTCATGTTTAAGCCCATAACCATATGTGTGAGGTGTATACTTTTGTTTCAAAGTAGATTGGTTGAAGACTACCAAGAAACACCCTGATTTAGCCCACCTCAGTAAAAGGCTAGTAGTACCTTACTATGATCGTTTTCAATTAAAATGGTCAAAAAGAAACAAAAATAGCTTCTTAGCGAAGAGCAATTTCTCAAGCCGAGTGGTCTTAGTGGGGAGGGTAAAGCTAAAAACTAGCTGCTATTGGCAGAGAGGTTTCAAATTATTTTTGTTATTGCTCTATTAACTCATTTACCGCCTGGTGATGTCACCAGGCAGGCAAAAACACTTCCCACCACAACAGGCTGAAATTTCAGCCGGTCTTTTCAAACAGGTCTAACACTAAATTACTTTCGTAATTTCAAAGCATTATTCTAACCTCACAGTGGAAATATACACTCAGTGTCCAGTTTATTAGGTACACCCATCTAGTTCCGGGTCGGACCACACTGTGCCTCCAGAACCGCCTGAATTCTTCGGAGCAAGGAAACGTTTCTCAATTGGTATCAAGGGACCTAATGTCTGCCAGGAAAACATTCCCAACACCATTACACCACTGCCACCAGCCCGTACCAATTACACCAGACAGGAGAGGGCCGTGGACTCATGCTGCTTACGCCAAATCCTGACTCTGAATTCATCAGACCAGGCAATGTTTTTCCACTCCTCAATTGTCCAGTGTTTGTGATCACGTGCCCACTGGAGCCACATCTTGTTTTAAGTTGATAGGAGTGGAAACCGGTGTGGTCGTCTGCTGCAATAACCCATGTGTGACAAGGACCGACAAGTTGTGCGTTCCGAGATGCCGTTCTGCACACCACTGTTGTACTGTGCCATTATTTGCCTGTTTGTGGCCCGCCTGTTAGCTTGCACGATTCTTGCCATTCTCCTCGGCTTCTCATCAACGAGCTGTTTTCGCACACAGGACTGCCGCTGACTGGATGTTTTTTGTTTGTCGCACCATTCTCGGTACATAAACACTGTCATGTGTGAAAAGCCCAGGAGGCCGACTGTTTCTAAAGTACTGAAACCGGCACGCCTAGCACAGATGATCATACCATACTCAAAGTCGCTTAGGTCACTCGTTTTTCCTGTTCTAACATTCAATCGAACAGCAACTGAATGCCTCAATGCCTGTCTGCAAGCCACGGCCACGTGACTCACTGTCTGTGAGGTAGTGTACCTAATAAACTGGCCACTGATTGTATCTAAAACACAGAAAAATCATGGTTTTGACTGCACTGGGCCTTTAAACCTTTTGGTTTTCAGGAGATCCAGGGCAAGAAGTACAGGCCACGTTTTGTAGATTAAAGGTTTGTAAAATAGTGGTATAGTCTGCGGCCATTTAGTAAAATGCCTGCCCCACGACTCCCACGGGGCCAAATCTGCGGTGGCTCCATATCTAATTGTTTTCTTGTGACATAAATCTAGCTTTGTGACAAATTTGGTGTGTTTGTCTCAACAACAAAATAATGATAGTCCAAATGATAGCCGCTACGGCCCCCAGGGGCCAAATCTGTGGTGGCTCCATATTTAAATATATTTTCAGGGTCCATAAATCAAGCTCTATGACAAATTTGGTCCCTTGACCTCAAAGCAGTCCTTCTGATTTGTAAAATAGTATTACAGTCAGGGGCCATTTTTCAAAAAATGGCTGCGACACCCCCCATAGGCCAAATCTGGGGTGGCTCCATATCTAAATATTTTCAGGGTACATAAATCTACATCATTGCCAAATTTGGGGCTTTTATCAAAAAGTTAACAATTTATCAGATACACCACCCCACTATTGGGATAAAGGCACATTCATAGAGATAGTTAGAGGATGCAACATCTTATCTGTCCCATCATGGCGTCTATGAGAGCATGGTTAGTGTAATTGAGGCCATCTCCATTTTGAAGTGGTCAATTTTCTTCTTCTACTACTGCCACCTGGACTGTGCTTTTTGAACAGGTAGAAAACCAAGGTTGGCGATTTATGCCACCTGTAGTTATGGAATGTTTGCTTACAAGTATAAATAATTGTCTGATCCCTCCTTATGATCTGGGTGGAATTATGTGATACTTCCTTAACCTATAGGAAGTCCACCCAGTTGACTACTACAAAATGGTGAAAGTCCTCAATGGTGCTGCCCATGCTAAAACGTAATACGAGCTATCTGGCACTCGAGTCCTCCATATATCTCAATGGACACATTTCATTGTAGTGGTTGACCTATTATACCCAGTAGGGGGTGACAAAGTGCATGAAAATTAAGAAAAAATATATTTAAACGTCATCGGGAGAGGTAGCCTACTATAATGTGACTCAAACACAAGCTGGTTTTCAGCAACAAACATACTAACCTCAAGCCACAGCTCTGAGATCAGTGACTGAACTGTATTTTACAATGGAAGAATACGGCAAAGAAACCCAGTCGAGGGAGAGTAAAAGACGGGAACGTCAAGCAGGTAATCCGGTTTATTTACTAAAGCCGGCGGATATGTTTATATTTAGAGACAAAATGGCCACATTTGCGTCTCTTTGGACAACACATGACCAAAGAAAGTAGTGGGACAGGGACACGCCCTACAAAACACGGCTGTGTCACGCAAGTCCAGAGACCCACGCATTTTTTGCCACAATGTAGCAGACTTGCTGATTTAACAGTTACGGTTTGAGATTACAATTACATTGTTGCATTGAACACATTTTGCCTACAGTGTTGTGCAGAAGCTACTAGCTTCCAGTAGCGGTGCGTGGATAAAATCACCAGGGGAAAGTCTGAAAAATAGCCATATTACAACCTGTGTTGTGATAATTGAGTTGTTTGCGCTAGAACCTGTTATTTCATATGCATTGCGACCGTGATTATATAGGCCTAAAGGCCGAGACAATAAGAAGACAAAGTGGCAGAATAAATTCAACCACCCCTTTGTTGAATCACCAAATCGGAGAGCAACCTCTATCCGGTGAAGTCCACAAAGCATATTGCATGTCAACAAACAGTTAATTGACCTACAGCACGATCAAGCAAGTTAATGTTTCCCGATATTTTCGGACCACTAAACAACTAGCCTATTGATTTAGAACCACGAGAGTTATGCAAATCACAAAGAAAACAGGAGCTTGCCTCCACTATTCCAGCACCATTTCAGCATCATCATATCACATATGCTTAGTCTAATACAGTGACAACTAAAAGATACCAAAAACAATTTAGTCCAATCAACGTAAGCTACATAGAGTGGCGATTTTAGCATGTAAATCTTGGTAGGGCAAATTATTTACTTGGACTATAGGGCAAAATACATTACTTGCACTATAAATGGTGACAAACGGTGCACACAAAGCTGTCCCAACAGCAGAGTCCCAACACCTTACCACTGCTACACCTGGCTATCAGCGGAGCCTTGTCTGGCAGCGATACAGTTCATTCAGCCTCAATTACTGCCTACTAAAAAACATAGCTGACTTGCTTAAACAAATGTGCTTTCTACTGACAATAAGCAGCATAAGGGGAAGACAATACATAAGAGCCAATACGTAAAATTGATTAAGACATTAATGAGCGAGCTAGGACGGTTGTAGTCATTAACTATTTGTTCAGCACTTTTGAAATGTATAGAGACAGAATTCAGAACGTGGGACGTTCTTAGTGTTCTCCCTGTACACCAAGTCAGAACTGTAGGATAAATAAAGGGGGCATATAAGCAGAAAATGAAAGCTTTTACAATATTTAATGATTACATTTCTCAAAAACCAGTTATAGGCCTGTGCACCACCAAGTCAGAACAGTAGGTGAAATTATGAGGGGAAAATATACCAAATTATTAGGAGGCACATGGGCTACTAACAGCTTACTACACAACATACTTAGTATTACTTTCTTAGCTACAGTATACATATTTCCCTGGCATTTTACGTCATTTATGCAGCAGCATACAAGACATTTTTGGACTCACCTTGTTGTGCTGTGCTCACTTGAACAGGAAGGTGGCACGGCGGTCCTTCGTGGGCAAATTTTG
>NC_036844.1:23057584-23100581 GCF_002910315.2 Salvelinus sp. IW2-2015
AAATGAGTTGGGTGAATTTTGGCCCATTCCGCCATACAGAGCTGGTGTAACTGAGTCAGGTTTGTAGGCCTCCTTGCTCGCACACACTTTTTCAGTTCTACCCACAAATTCTTCTATGGGATTGAGGTCAGGGCTTTGTGATGGCCACTCCAATACCTTGATTTTGTTGTCTTAGGGAAGCTTGTGAAAGGCTACCCGAAACGTTTGACCCAAGTTAAACAATTTAAAGGCAATGCTACCAAATACTAATTGAGTGTATGTAATCTGCTGACCCACTGGGAATGTGATGAAAGAAATAAAAGCTGAAATAAATCATTTTCTCTACTATTATTCTGACATTTCACATTCTTAAAATAAAGTGGTGATCCTAACTGACTTAAAACAGGGATTTTTTACAAGGATTAAATGTCAGAAATTGTGAAAAACTGAGTTTGAATGTATTTGGCTAAGGTGTATGTAAACTTCCAACTTCAACTGTATAACGTGATTTGAGGTCATTTTATCGGTGATCAATGACCTTGAGCCTTCTTAGATGGGCACTTCTAATGTAGCTCTATGGCTGCGTTTCAAACTCAAAGTAGACAGCCCTCAGCCCTAAACCCTCAGCCCTTGAATTACGTTTTACATTGCCACATCCAAGTATACCTTAAATTAATCCATCTACATTTTATAGGCTCCTTACTACGAGACTAAGCCAATTTGCAAACACTAAAATCAATGTCTATATATATTTTAGCAAGCTAGCTTCATACTTTRTTCTGACATGTCAAAAATGCAGCCTTGTTTATTAAATTTGACACTTAGCGGCCACCAGAATTTGACGTGACTACAGTTTGCATTGAATTGTGGGTCATATCAACCCTGCAAGTGACCAAAGTTGTTCACTCGCTCCTTCGAGCTAAATCGAGGGCAGAGGGGGCAACAGTGAATTGGACCTCCACTTCAGATGGCAATCAAACTGCTTCCGGTTTGACTGGGATTCCACAGAAGGAAAGTGGCTAGTGCAAGGGCTGAGGGGGTAAAAATAACMTGTTTAGACTGCAGCCTATGGCAGCACCCAAGGGGCTTGAATTTTCGAGCTCTACCCTTAGATTTGGCAGTGACATAGTGTCCCCATGAGTGACAGAACACTAGGCCAATCACGGCGCAACTGGAGAACATTACCAACCCCTACGTGCCATATTTTCCACTGGCTGCCCCACCACCACAGAAATCACTGAGCTAGGTTGAAACACCTGTAGTTTGGAGCTGCCTTACTCAGGAAAGCACAAAATGGACCATAGCTCTGTTCGAATACCCATACAAACATGCGGTATACTACATACTTAATGAGTATATACTAGTAGTTCATTTTAGTATACTGTAAACGAACAGTATCTTTTCAGTTGAGCGTACTAGCTCTTCGCCTGTCTACTGGAAGTTGATGCTGTTGCTATTCAACCCTTTGCTAGCTTGTTAGCATAACAAATTACTAGCTAGACTTTTTACGACTTCGGATGTGTTCTTAAATTCAGTCTAGAGTGCCAGAGTGCACTCTGGGCATTTGTAAATTGAGAGCATTGTCCGTTTGTAAATTCAGAGCATTTCGCTCTGGGAGCGTTCAGAGCGCACACTTGACGCTCTGGCCCCAGGAGTAGGGTTGATTTGAGCGATGTGAACTTACAACGGCAGTCAAGCACCCAATCTAACTGTCCAACTTGCTAGCTACTTCCAGACACAAATGAGAGACACCTCACTCTGACCATTTTACTCGCCCTAGCAGAGCTGGTTAGGCAGTTTTCATGTTATCCAGAGCGTTGCTGCTGGCAACAATTTAATTACGCTTTTTTGCTGACGTTTACTGAAGCCGGACATATTCAACGGGTGTTGAGCGTTCGTAAATTTATCAGTTATTATGCTCTCTGGTAGAGTGCTCTGAAATCGGAGTAGATAGCCAGAGCWAATTTTTACGAAGGCACCTGATTGTCCATTGAGAACACACAACAACTATACCACTTAGTTAAGAATGACGGGAATAATCAGGTCAATAAACGTTGGGTAGTTAGGATATAGTTAATATACTGGCATGTTTGATGTATTAGTAGCCAACTAACATTAGGTAACTAGCTAACATACCGGTACATACTGCTGTAATGATATGCTATGTGGTTCATAATGATAGCGTAGCTAACAAATTGTCAGCCAACATAACGTGTAAGGTAACTTATTTGAAAAGTCATTACTTTATTACATTGCTCAACATTTTAACATTTGTCATAATTAGTTAAAGCAATTATTTTCTATCCACTCTCGTTGGACTTCGGCTGCATATTTTCTGCCATTTTCTTCAAATCCGAAAACGATGTGAATCCACCCCCATTTTCCAAAGAATTGCATTTATGGGCCCTAAAAGCACTGAAAGTGTCTGCTGTTTGTATACTTCGTATTTTGGCAAATGTAGTTTATTTATTTATTTTTTGCTCAGCCCCACCTTCCATGAATGACGGGTCGCCACTGGTTAAATATGATGTGGCTGTCCATGATTCTGATATGTGTGTGTGTTTCTGCAAGTAGAAAAACATGTTGACTCACCCTACTTGTAGAGAAATGCCAATGCCATCCTTCTCTCTTTCATGTTGACAAAATGGTCTGTCACTCTGTCATAAAGTACACACTTTTATTTGTTGTTGTCCTAGGCTACCTGGTTAAAATTCTTGCTCACTAGCCTAACTTCCTTGCATGGGCAACATTAGCTAGTTAACATTAGCCTTCTACATCTAGCTACATATTGAACTTCCATCCCATCAGGCCAGGGGCACAATGTATGAACTAATGGTTGGATCAGAGTTGCCATTATAATCATTGACCAGTAAGGAGAACTAGTTAAAACCAGAAGTCCAAATCCCTATCTCCATCCATGGTTAGTTTAGGAAAGGGCAATTTTAGCTAGCTAGCCTCCAGGGGACAACAACACAGCGAGATGTAACAATTCAAGTTGTTTCTGTCATTTATGTATGCTGTCAATGCGATTTGATAGGAGTGACGCCAAATCCAAACTGGCTTCCCATGACACTTTTTTTTTAGTGCGCCAGGACCATTCACAGTTGAGCTCACTCATTTTAGCTCGAACGCCATATTATATATTTTTTTTTATCAAGGAAGGCCAAATGCTCGCTGGCTTTCCTTGCATTCAATGCTACGGGCGGCAACGATGTCATACTCTTTATGACCAGACATTATCAGATAGATGGTCTGTACATATAGAGACAGAGGGGCGCTGTTTCACTCACTTGGATGCTTTCTCCAGTGATATACTGTACATTCAGCCTCGTGCAAATTTAAGAAAAAGTATGAAACACGAAAGATACATTATTTTCTGTATTCTTTTTTTCTTGGTCATTTTTCTTTGGGGGAAGCCTGGCATCCATGAATACATGCCACTGCTAGCTTTAGACCGCAATTAGGATCTTAACGGGCTCTATCTAATGCCACGTTAAACAACTGTGAACTCGTAAATCTCCGACTTCCGAGCGTTCAAAACAACTGGTAAATCTGAAAAAAACTATCTCTGACTGGGAAAAAAACAATTCCAACTCGGGAACTCGAGCCTCTTTCTAGAGCTCCGACTTTCCGACCTGAAGATCACTGACGTCCTGATTTCACCTTGTATTTTTCCAAGTTCTCAGTTGTTTTGAACGCGGCATTATTGCAAATTTCTAAAAACATCATTCCACCTTGACATTATGGGGTATTGTGTGTAGGCCAGTGACAAAATAAATCCACATTTAATAAAACAATTATATAGGCTGTAACACAGCAACATTTAGAAAAAGTCAAGGGGTGTGAATGATTTCTAAAGGCAATGGGGATCATTACATTTGCAGACTAATGTCAGTTACATGCTGACKAAACTGGACGCGCGCATGTTGATTTTGTACCCCCACACCAGACACGATCAGGACACGCAGGTTGAAATATCAAAACAAACTCTGAACCAATTATATTAATTTGGGGACAGGTCGAAAAGCATTAAACATTTCTGGCAATTTAGCTAGCTAGCTTGCTGTTGCTAGCTAATTTGTCCTGGGATATAAACATTGGGTTGTTATTTGACCTGAAATGCACAAGGTTCCTTTACTGCAACAATTAATCCACAGATAAAACGGTAAACCGAATTCCTTTCTCGTCATCTCTCCTCCTTCCTCAGGCTTCTTTTTTACTTCTTTGGACTTTATATGGCGGTTGGCAACCAACGTTACGGTGCATTACTACAACCGACTGGAGTGTGGATGTCAGTTCATCTTTCAATCACCCATGTGGGTATATGCTCCTAAACACCAATGAGGAGATGGAACATGGGTATATGCTCTTACAAACCAATGAGGAGATGGGATAGGCCGGACTTGCAGTGTGTTGAGGGTCACAAATAGAACCTATTTCTATTTTAGCGCCTGGCAACGCAGACGCTCGCTGAGGTGCAGTGATTGAATAACATGTACCGCACGCTACGCGAACATGTTATGCTACTATTCCTAATGTGAGACGATTGCATAGTCATCATTTTGGCTAATAATATATCTCAATCACTGTTAGCAAAATAGACAGTTCTGAACAATGCATGCCTGAGCACGTTTCTTCTCATTTCGTTGCATAGGAAAAATGTGGCCTTTTTTATAAACACATTTCATGCAATTCTACTAAACTTTATATGACTGGAGACATAAGCATCTTTTTTTTAATGACACATATTAGTAGCCTACTCTGCTGACACAGACAAGCAGATCAACCATCTAATCTAGGTCTACGAAAAGGGGAGAAGCAAATTGTACAGTATGACATCCATCTAGCCTGGAGGAGGAAATTATTGCCCCCAAAAACACGTTCCAGTGGTAGTGATCCAATGATAAAGAAAGTGAATATGCGCACACTCACTGGAGATATGGCCAATGCTCTCCACTGGTGCCAATAAGATGGATAGGCTACTGTTCACTCAATTGGGAGTTGAGACAGTTTACTCTATTTCTTCTCTTTTCAGCAAAAGCCATTTGCTTTCTAAACTGTTTTTCATACGATTGTGTTTTTAAATATTTAACTGCTTTTCACTGACCGCTGCAATTCAACAAACAATGTGGCTGATCGGCAAAGTAAACTGTCTGGCACTCTCTGAGAGAATGGCGGGCAGGCTGGCAGCTTCTCTCAGAGAGATTCTCCGCTTGGTCTTAAAGCCAGCCAACCAATATGCTAAACTGCCATCGCATTTTAATTGGGTTTGGACTGATTTGAATCTACTTTTTTTGTAGCCTTCTTTTGCATTTTTGGTCTTGAGCTCGGGTAGGGCGATAGCCCTGCTAGGTAGTAGTATAGTAAGGTTATTTGCCCAATGTAAATTTGCCAGATAAAATCCATAACTTAGTTTAGTGTCAGTTAGTATTAGTAACTATTAGCCCTAGAATGCACCAGAATAGTTTTGCTAACTGGGCTATTATATGAGTGTATCCCCCTCATTCAAGGCTTGCAATGTTACTGTTGTGAATGCTTTGTATGACATTTCTCTGTAGGCTCAAGAGGTTTGCTTGCTGATTCTGATACAGGTAGTCTCCTTGAAGGGATAGATGCTTGTTAGATAGTTAGCTATGTAGCCTATAGGTTTAATTCAATGAGTAAAACTTTAGGGGTTTGCATTTGCCAAATTTAATTTAAAAAGTCCCAGTGGAGAAGTTGAATCTCTTCTAGGCTGTTTATTTTCCTTCTAATCCGATTGGTTGGTGTGGTGGGTGGGTGGTTCAGGGTGTGAATCTAGGGAAAGGTTAGTGTGATGTCCCAGTTACCTGGATGGGATGCTTCCGCTGGTTGCTGACATGAGACACATGCACACTGTTTCTGGGTATTACCGGTAGTTCTAAAACAAATTTCAGCCTAATTGTTTGTAGCCTATGTATCTGACGCACAATTTAGGTTATTAAGGTTGCGTTTACACAGGCAGCCCAATTCTGATATTTTTTACATAATTGGTCTTTTGACCAATCACATCAGGTCTTACCACATCAGCTCTTTTCAGAGCTGATCTGGTTGGTCAAAGACCAATTATTGGGAAAAATATCAGAATTGCCTGTCAAAAAAAAWAAAGTTGGGTTAAATGTGGAAGACACATTTCAGTTGAAGGCATTCAGTTGTACAACTGACTAGGTGTCCCCCTTCCTCTTTCACTTGGCAATTCACAGAAGAATCCAAATGAAAAATAAAGAGTAAAGAAGTTCCCAGAAATGCATGATGTTGAAGGGGCTGCTCTTGTAATGGCTGGGATGTGAAAAGGTTTATTTTCTGTCTCCGGTTGTATTTTACTTCGTTTGTATGTTTTTGTATTGTCTTTCAGCTTTGGAGAGCTCAGATACTGACAATGGCCTATGTGGTTGGATCATAGTCGGCTTATCCATCCTTCTGATGCTTGCAACTCTGCCTCTCTCCATATGGATGTGTATTAAGGTACAGTTATTACCTATACATCCACACAAGATAGATGATGCGTGAACTGAGAACTGGTTAGTGGTGTCATTTGTGTGAGTCTATTTATTCTATGAATTGATCACTTACCAGTATACCTTTATTCCCATGGAAATTGGCTTTCTCCTCTTAATGCTACACCAGCTGCCAGAGTTGTATTGTTAGATATATACTCACTTTAAAGTAAAAAAAAAGGGGGGGGGGGGGTGTTCATACCCAATCAGTGGTATTTCAATATTCACTGGTCAGTGAAGGTAGAGTGAGAAATGTCAAACAAGGGCTAGGGGACAACTAATTAAGCCTGTGTTTCTTTCTCTCCCAGATTGTGAAGGAGTATGAGAGGGCCATCATCTTTCGCCTGGGGCGGATCGTACGAGGAGGAGCCAAAGGGCCAGGTAATAGATATTCTCCCCATCACCACCGTCACATGCACTGTCCCTGGAGAAAATTTCACTGTACATATTTGCTATGATTTTCTCAAGGTCCCATACTTACTTTACCAAAAAGGTACCAAAACCCTTGATTGAACATATTATGATCACAGACAGTATGAGATGGATGAAAATGGCAATAAACAGTATGTGGGCCTGTCTTAAAACCACCTTAACTGTGAAAATATGTTAGGAGGAGTCAAGCCTCTTCTCAGTGTTAATGTGGTTAGGGGTACATCTGTTTTGACCTATTTGTTTTACATTATGGTGGGCTGCTGCACTACTACTTCCATTGTGCAGGGGTGCACTGCAACGGGTCAGTTCTGCACATCCTGTGTCCTAGTTTAACCTCTCCTGTCCTGTAGTAACTTATGTGTTAATAATTCCAGAATGTACACATAATTCCAGGGTTCACACATGCTTTCAGCAAGCACACTTTCTTTCATTAAGCATAGTTTGTGTGGTAAGATGTTTGCCTTGGTTACACTGTAAAATATGTCAGGTGTGTCTGGTATGATGAACTGAATATGCAAATATGTTCCCTGCAAATCTTCATAGAATACTTTAGCAGAACTTTTAAAGAGGTCATTATTCAACAAATACGGTCACTACAGAATTTGGCACCAATTGCAATCAATTAACTAATGCTCTTAAGAGGCTTAAACTAAAGCTCTTGTCTGAATTAAAGTGATCTGAGAGCTTTACTGCTATCCTGTCTACAGATTGACATCTTGATGAGCAGCAGTGGGCCTAGTCATGGTGCTGGATTGGTAGTGCAGAATAAACACCCACATCCCTCTTCAGCCCTCTGCTCTCTCTCATCTTACTTTTGTATTTTTTGTTTGTGTGTTGTCCATTCGCCCTGATGATATTACCCTTTGATTGATGCTAACCCTATCCCTACTTGACATGCGTTGCCATGATGTTGTAATGGGTATTTGCAATGGGTGGTTGCATTCTCTTTCCTAATTTCTGTAACGGATGTGCTGAGCAGAGGGCATGCCTCTCCTCTCTCTTTGTAGTTGGAGTGGAAGAGTGATGCTGAGGGTTTTGTTGACAGTTTTCCCTCAGTATATAGTGTTATTCTTAAGATGGCTGATTAATTAGCTGTATTTATACTAGTGTGAGATTTTGTGGTGGTCCGGGGGTATGTTGGAAAATTGCTGCGGGGACTTCCTTCCATTCAGCCACAAGAGCATTAGTGAGATTGGGCACTGATGTTGGGCGATTAGGCCTGGCTTGCAGTCGGCGTTCCAATTCATTCCAAAGGTGTTCGAAGGGGGTTGAGGTCAGGGCTCTGTGCAGGCCAGTCAAGTTCTTCCACACCGATCTCGACAAATCATTTCTGTACGGACCTCGCTTTGTACACAGGGGCACAAGGGAAATTTCAATGGAACAATATCATGCTGAAACAGGAAAGGGCCTTGCCCAAACTGTTGACACAGAGTTGGAAGCACAGAATCATCTAGAATGTCCTTGTATGCTGTAGCGTTAAGATTTCACTGGAACTAAGGGGCCTAGCCCGAACCATGAAAAACAGTCCCAGAACATTATTCCTTCTCCACCAAACTTTACAATTGGCATGTTGTTCTTAGGCTTGTGTACGGCTGCTCGGCCATGGAAACCCATTTCTTGAAGCAGTTTGGAACTCGGTAGTGAGTGTTGCAACTGAGAACAGATGATTTTTACGCGGTTCAGCACTCAGTGGTCCCGTTCTGTGAGCTTGTGTGGCCTACCACATCGCGGCTGAGACGTTGTTGCTCCAAGACGTTTCCACATCACAATAACAGCACTTACAGTTCATCGGGGCAGCTACTGCCAATGTTTGTCTATGGAGATTGCATGGCAGTGTGCTCAATTTTATACACCTGTCAGCAACGGGTGTGGCTGAAATAGCCAAATCCATTCATTTGAAGGGGTGTCCACATACTTGTCTATTTAGTGTACTTGAGTCAAGGGGCATTTCAATATAACCTTTTCTCATTTTGTATGACTTTCTATAAACTCTATCCAGGACATAGCATACATGAAAATGCCTACAAAAATGCTGGCCTCATTTATTTTAAAAGACACAACTGGCATATCAGACTTCAAATAAGTAGTTGCACCGTCAAAACTGGGTCAAGTTTGTCGGCAAGAATGCTGACCGGAGCCTATTTTAATTATTACCTGATCAAATTATTAGAGGGCCTACACATTTAAGTAAAGTCATTGAACACTGAAAACATTTGCAGGGAACAGAATGAGGTTCTCTCTCCTCACTAAATGTATTTATTTATTTGTTTTACCTTTATTTAACTAGGCAAGTCAGTTAAGAACAAATTATTATTTTCAATGACGGCCTAGGAACAGTGGGTTAACTGCCTTATTCAGGGGCAGAACAACAGATTTTTACCTTGTCAGCTCGAGGATTCAATCTTGTAACCTTTAGGTTGTTTTAAATGGTTCCTTCTGTGAGGAATTGCCATCTTTAGAGAATGTTATTAACTTATTTGCAGATAATTGTTGTCTATAGCTAAAAAAAGCAATAGTAACAGTATGCAGGTCAGGGAGCCAAATGAACCAAATTCTTCACTTTTACTGACTGGGTAAGTAGAAAAGGGCTTAACTGCCAAAATCTCGCACTATCCCTTTAACAATGTGGAAGATACGCTATTACTACACAAATCTCCAACCTCCAGTGATTTCAGGTGACATGGCATTACTTGTGCAGGGGTGGTACTAATGTTACTGTAACTGTAAAGTGGCCACAGTGGTCTATCTAATCTACCATAGCCATGCTATGGACCTCAAACTCTCAAGTCTGTTTTATGTTTGTGGGAAGCCTTCTGTTATGCTCTCCATGGATGAAACATGATCTTGCGGGATTCTGGAACAGCCACATGATAGCAGCCTGGGGTAATAATAGACCCTCTCCATCTATCACGGAGGGACCTTCACGTTCCTCATCTGCCCTAAGAGCCCAGGCATAAACACCAACGTTTAGTTTAGTATTTGGTTTCCCCAAGTAAACTCTGCTCATCTCCACGCTCTCTCCCTCGCCCTCCGCAGCAAGTCTTGTCCAACTGCCGAATAAGATCTTTAACAGGATCAACTGTTATAGGTCAGACTATAGGCTAGTCAGTAGTCACTTTTTATGCTAGATCTTTCCCTGATGCTTTATGCATTGGTCTTGCTCTGCATTAGCCTTAACCAAGTTGTTGCCATTTTTAGGGTGGGAATCCATGGAATTTTCCATCATATCCCATGATGCTTTTCATAGCAAATTTAGAGCATACTCCTACATTGCAGTATTACCAGGGCCAGCTGGTATTGGGCTAAAGTCCCAGCTAGAAAAATTATTATAGAATGAGAAGGAAATGTATACACAAGTGAAGTTTTATATGTCTCTGTTAAGACTCTTTCTTACACACCATCATGCCCAGCACTCTGTGTTTGTACTGTACTATATTGTACCATGCTGAACCTGAGGGTGTGCAAACAAATAGGTGTTCATGAATTTAGCAAATGTATAGAGTCATGACCAACAGCAGTCGTGTGACTAATGGAACTCAGGCTTGAATGTAGTCTTATGCCAGACATTTACTCAATTCTACTGTACTGTATGTTAAATGATTTATGCTTCCCTTACTGACAATGACATTTTCTCAGCTTTTGTGATATTGAGTAGCTTTAAGCTTTGCTGTTAAATTTGTGTGTGCGTGTGTGTGTGTGTGTGTCACACCCCACAGGCCTGTTCTTCATCCTACCCTGCACAGATAGCTTCATCAATGTGGACATGCGCACCATCACCTTCGACATCCCCCCACAAGAGGTGAGCCCCCCCGTATTACCATGATTAGCCTATCATGTAATACATAGTGTTGTCAGTGTAACTGATTGTTCCCCCCTCATCAGGTTCTGACTAAGGACTCAGTGACGGTCAGTGTCGATGGTGTGGTATACTACCGTGTTCAGAATGCCACCCTGGCTGTGGCCAACATCACCAACGCTGACGCTGCCACCCGCCTCCTGGCACAAACCACCCTGAGAAACGTCCTGGGAACCAAGAACCTGGCGGAGATCCTATCTGATCGTAATGAGATCGCCRACAGCATGCAGGTACTGAACCACATCGACCACTAATGACTGTACTGATCATATGCTGACATGCACAACTCCACATCATGCATGTACTAGGGGACTGTGTAGATTATAGTTCTTCATTTAGTGTTGAACAGCAAGTCATAATTGCCATAGAGTTTGCGAGAGTTCACTGAATGGCTCTGTTTTTAGAATGTACACTGTAATGGGTAAGGTTAGGATTGGAGAAAACTCATTCATTGATCTTCCGGTTATGGCCTTTCTTATTGTTTTTAACCTGGTCTCTCAAGACATTTCATCCTCCAGACGTACTGCTGCAGTAACATTTGGATCTCTATCAGTTTAATATAAAGATGTATTGTTTTCACAGATACTGGATAGGTGCAGTGAAATGTGTTGTTTTACAGGGACAGCCATAGAAGTATGGCGCCGCTGGTTCAAATTAGGGTTAAGTGCCTTGCTCAGGGGCACATCAACATATTTTTCACATTGTTGGCTCGGGTATCTGAACTAGCGACCTTTCGGTTACTGACCCAATGCTCTAACCCCTAGGGTACCTGTATGTCAGATTGATATGTCATCTAGTCTTCAAAGAGATGCTGTGTAAGGAAGGGGTGTTCTGGGCCTATTATGACCTGAGGTTACTGTCATGAGAATTTTGTTCTCAGTGTTCATAATACCCAATTGAATTACTTACTCAGCCTGAAACCCAGAATTTGTAAGAAACTGGTTGAAATGAATCAGACGGAGGCCCAGCCACAACAGTCAGAAAATGTATTTACGAGAGCGCTCTGCCTATCATTTCCTGTACATTGGTCTATATACCTCATATTTAGTCATAAATGTCCCTCCTCCTCTCAGAAACAATGACAATATAGTTCACAAGTCTTCTTCTCATACATTGTCTGCCACCTGTTATACAATCTACTACAAGCCCAAGGTCTCTCCCCTCCCTGGGTGGGGACAGAATGTCCTGAAAGGAACACAGTAGTAGAGCTTGTCTGTCGATAGSTCCTCTTATCTCATACATTGTCTCACACTTGCACCCTGCTTTCATACTAAAAAGGAACAAAAGTTCTTGTTCTGGTCCTGACTAAAACTACACACATCATCAGATTATAGTTTTATGATTCTAATCAATTTCATACAATCATACAGTGACAGGGTAGAATTATGTTAGTTATAGTTCTACGTTAAATGTATACATCATTTAGTCATTATTCATAAAAAATCCCATAACAGTTACCTATTGGATGCYGAGCTGAATGTTTTACCACCCGTGTTGTTCCCAGTCCACCCTGGATGATGCTACAGATGACTGGGGTATCAAGGTGGAGCGGGTGGAGATAAAGGACGTCAAACTGCCCCAGCAGCTCCAGAGGGCCATGGCAGCAGAGGCCGAGGCTAGCCGCGAGGCCAGGGCTAAGGTACAGCACTGACACATACAGACCAGGGTAACACACACGCTGTGACATACAGGCATTTAGTCTATTTTTGAGGTAAATCCTTTTCCTCTGAGTGAAAATTCCAGTTGTCTTCTCAGTTTTGTTATTTCTTGGCTTGATTTAATCTCAAAATATATCATCCAGATGAAAATGTTTTTGTGTAGGGTCAAGATGTCATCTGCCTTGTTCCTTAGCAACCAGTGGTCTTGCCGTAAAAACCCTTCCATTAAGCTAGAATAGATAGTGAGAGCAAAGCAGGTCACAAGCTGGGGAACCTCTAATCGAGMRTCCTCCCATCGGCCATTACACTGACTGGATACTATCTTCACATGTTGAATCTGCTGGTTAAATATGAGGTCTCTGGGATTGATTTATTTTATTTATTTAATCATCCACTCTCTCTCTGGTTTCTCTCTATAAACTCACATTCACTTGTTCTGTGCATACTGTGGAATTCTCTCTCTCTCTCTCTCTCTCTCTCTCTCGCTATCATCTCTCTTCATTAACTAATGGTCCCTCTTTTCCCCCCATCTCTCCCTTTCTCTCTGTATCTGTCCCCCTCCTCCCTTCCTGCTGTCCCCTGGGCCCTGTGTGTGTAGGTGATCGCAGCGGAGGGGGAGGTGAACGCATCACGGGCTCTGAAGGAGGCCTCCCTGGTAATCGCTGAGTCTCCGTCTGGCCTACAGCTGCGCTACCTGCAGACGCTCAACACCATTGCTGCCGAGAAGAACTCCACCATCATCTTCCCCCTGCCAATGGACATGATGCAGGCCTTCATGAAGAGAGACTGAGGAGAGCCTGATGGGTGCTTTGTAATTGCTATTACACACACACACTCAAGAAACAAACGTTCACACATATATCATAGTGTGTTGCTTTGCGAATCTGCTGTAGAAATGTAGTGGCTGTGATTGAGTGAACCATTTCCCTTGTGCCAAATGTTCTTAGGTCAATGCCAGCTGGTGCAGAGGAGGATAGTTAGAGAGCTTGCCTAAGCTTATGCGTCAAAGAACTTAATGTAAACATTTTATGTGTGTGTTAACGCAATTGAAGTGAACAGAGAAACAGGGTTTGAACAAAACCAAAGGAAACTGAGTCACCAGCTCTAKTGAGGTGTGGTGTTTCCTGCACTGCTATGAGTCTGAGACCAGGATGTACTAGGGACCCTGTTTGTCTGTCTCTATGGGAAGAAACCTCTTTACTATAGCCATGTTAAACCGCTCAAGCCTTAAGTCATTGCTATGGGGTCAGTGTTCTCATTTCATGTCGTTTCTATGCATATCTGGATGTAAATTGGAAATGCATTTGAATATTTTCAAATAGCAGTATTTTATAACCACACTCTTGAGTGTGAAAGAAGCTAAATGTAATTTGTATGGGATTTGGAAATTGGTCCTCCATTTTCTGATAGCATACTCATGTATTGCTATGTTTAATAAATATAATCTTTGGAGTCGTGATCAGTGCTTGTATTGGCACCGAGAGTTTAGTGATCGGTTCCATCCAGATCAAAGATGTCTTTGAATCAGAAAAGCACTGTGATCAGATCCTATACAGTATAAATTACTTTACTGTATAAAAACCTGGTATGTGTTTTATGTTTACTCTGCTGTTTGTGTAAAGGACATTGTTCCATTATTATGTTACTAAACTGCTCTGTTGTAGCCTATTTTCATCATATTGAAATGATTTATTAGCAAGTTAGGGCTGGCTGATATATTTGAGTTGTTTTAGCACGATATGGAAAATGCCTGTATCGCAAGAATCGAGGTTCTGTTATAATGTTGTAACGTTTTACAAATGCAGCATCTCACTGTCTCTTCTGTCAGCCCAATGTCGAATCATGTCCCAATTGCGTGACAACACGTGCACAGAGGTTATCCACCAATCACAACCCTAGACAGCCTTTTACAAGTTGTAACTACGCCGGAGAAGTGTAGCGGCGGTAAGAGTTCCACCAACATGGAAAGTGAGGAAGCTAGCTCACTCTCGTGAGGATGAAATCATCCCCAAAAAGGGCTGCAATATTTTTTCTGTCATATGGAAGGGGTTCCGGTTTAAGAGGTCTGATGTTAAGCAAACAAATGTCCTGTGCAAAATGTGTCGAAAGAGAATCGCTACGAAAAGGAGCAGCACAACCAACCCCTTCCATCACCTGCAACTGAAACGCGGTGGAATGGGAGGAATACGTGAGACTAACGTAATCCCTTATGACAAGAAACGTTTGAGGTGGAAGGAGAACGGATGCATTGGCCTAGTACATGGCAAAAGATATGGTTCCAGTCTTTACAGTAGAAAAGTCATGCTTTATAACTGATCAGTACAGTTTACCACAAATATTAGCTGCCAAGCCGTAGATTACTTCCCCGATGATCATACGGGTGAAGTAATGGCCCAGGGTCTCAAAGACTCTGTGGCATCGTGGAAGATGAACGAAGAACAACAGGTGTACATGACAACTGACAGCAGGAGCAACATGATAAAAGCATTGCGCTTGAACAACTGGACCGGCTTGCAGTGTTTTGGACACAGGCTCGCCATCGGTAAGTGTGACATTGGATAATTAAAGCACATTCAAAAACGTGTTCAGGCCAGCTGTAGGCTAATTAATGTGTTAGTAGTTGTCATTCTGCCAATCCAATAACAAATAACCATAGGCTGTTTTAATTATAACAAATGAACTAAATTAATTATATAAATTAAATATTCAAACAGCTAGTGGTCAACCATTCCTAAACAATAGAATAGACGTGTGGGTGTCTTCATTTGTTCTGCACAAATAGGCCTTGAGCCCTTGTATATATTTTTTTATTTTAATGAAGAAAATTCAGTTAAGAATTATGTCTTGGCCTTTTTAAAAATTTGTTTAGAGAAAAACAAGATATATATTGTGAATTGTCCAAATCTCTGAAAAAAATGTAGATATTACTTTTAGGCCATATCGCACAGCCCTATATCAAGTTAATATTTTCATATCCACATCATTAACCTGTACTACAAAACATGAACTTGTATGTTAGTGTTACCTTCAAAGCTGTAGCGTGTTCTTTCCACTATGATTCAACCTTTAAATAAAAAGTATATACACACTTGAAATGGTATACGATGTAGACAACTCTCAACACATCTAGTGTCATTGACATAGGGTTTTTTATTGAAACAATTGGGGAAAAGAATTGACAGGTGTGATGTGGTGGCTAATGAGAGTTATAGCAGCAAAGCTTTGGGTTCCCGATGAAGAACCACATTGTAAGGCTGTAGACAGAGACAGGCCAACATGCACTGACCAGTGAGGAGAGGAGTGAGACACCTAGAATAGAAGCACTAAGGCCTGGGAAAACCATTGACAGCTGTGGGTAGGCCGTCATTGTAAATAATAATTTGTTTTTAACTGACTTGCCTAGTTAAAGGTTAAATAAATAAAACAATTAAAGAAATGAAGGGTGCTCCTGTTGTGACACACCAAATAAAAACAAAACTGGCCTGGTTCAGTCCCTCTCCCCTGCATTCCTTTCCATTATGGCAGAGAACCACTGCATTGACGAGTAACTTCATACTGAACATGAAGTATTATAGATTAAGGCTATAATGGTTTTATTACTTGGGTGGGGTTATGTCTGGCAGTGTGTTTTTCTGCATTACTCCCTGCCTCTGGTTCAGAGGATTGTATACTGAACAAAAATATAAACGCAACATGCAACAATTTCAAAGATTTTACTGAGTTACAGTTCACATAAGGAAAGTCAATTTAAATAAATTCATTAGGCCCTAACCTATGGATTTCTGGGCAGGGGTGCAGCCATGGGCCCAGCCAATCAGAATTAGTTTTTCCCCATAAAAGGGCTTTATTACAGACAGAAATACTCCTCAGCTTTTTGTGRGAATGGAACATTTCTGGTATCTTTTATTTCATTCTCATGAAACATTGGACCAACACTTTACATGTTGCGTTTATATTTTTGTTCAATGTAATATGCTAGGTTCTTCATGTTGAAATTGTGAGATTCTGAATAGCGAGAAACAGTCTACTGTTGACATCGTAGAAATAAGTTTATAGCATATCTCACACATAAAATATATTTAAATATTCATGCAGATTCCCTTATCTAAGCCTGCGGTTCTATTTAAGCCCTTATTATTGGTCACTTACATGCTTATTTGCATATGTATAAAAGCTAATAAAAGTATTACCAGGAGAGATTAATATAGTGCACCAGTGCTCTGTGTCAGCTCAACAGGTGTATGAAAGCCTGTTCTACTCTCTCGATATATCTTTTTTTATTTTTACAAAAAGCATCCTTCTCCCTCTGGCACTCAGAAGTAAGGAGGTTGGCAGGGCATAAAGGGTTCAACCATTGAAAGTCTCATGACTGGAGCTGCTCAGTGTGTGTGTTAGAGTCAGGCAGCAGGGTTAAAGGTGAGGGTTCAGAGCTCCAGCTCAGCCATGGCACGCTCCAGGGGGTCGCTGGTCCAGTACTCATGGTCCCAGCCCAGGAACCAGCCGGTGAACGTGGGCGGCTCGAACCCTTGCTTGATCTTCACGATGGGCGTCCTGTGGTCACGGTTGGCAGGGTCTGACTCAATGTAACGCACAGCTAGGGAGGAGGGGATTAAATTAGGGTTCTATAGAGGGCAGTTTTCCCAGTGGTAAACTTCTCAACCAAATTATTTTGGTCATGACATGAGTAATGCACTCAAAAGGCAGCATGCCATGTACATTCTCTATGGAAAACAGTCTAGATGATAATGAATGAATAATTAAATTAAGCAACAGTTTTTCATATTCACTTACCGGAGGCCATAGCCTCAGTCTTCTCCTCTTCATGGGCTTCATTCCCGATCCAGACAAACACCTAGAAGAGGATATTCAACCTACATTAGACTACATACAGCAATTCAAATCAATTTCATTGGTCGTGTACATATATTTTGCAGATGTTGTCACGGATGTAGTGAAATGCTTATGCTCCTAGTTCCAACAGTAATACCTAACAATACTGTGGTGTACCGCGGACAAGCCACCAGGGGGAGACTCATCGAGGCCTGGTGACAGAGAGTCTACATCACGCAGCGGTGGCTCCCTATGCTGGATGTGCCAGATCCCGACGGGTCCTCCGGCCAAGACTAATTGGGGCTGATTGAAGCTGGTGAGTAACCAAGGGGCTGATTGCTCACCAACCATACGGGGCCCATAAAGCTACCAGGAGGGCAGCAAACGGGAGGGTTGGAGGTAGTGAGAGGTTGCTACCAGATTGACGTGCTCACGGTCTTCCAGAACCGAGGGGCTCGGTGTTCTACACCAGAGTAGACAGCATTCCCCAGAGCCCAGAAGGTGGTAACCCGGAACAGGTCTCCTGGAGGAGACTGGCTTCTTTTCTTTTCCTTTATTGTTTTAAATACATCAGTTACATCAGTTTCATTTATGTCCGTGCCTGATCTGTGTAAAAGTCTTGATCAAACCCCTTGGTCTGCCACAAGTGTTTGAGAATGCGGGCAAGTTGACAGACCAGGGTTGACGTTTACGCAGTATCAGCATGGACGAGTTGATAGCTCAGTTAGTTCGGGCCCAACAAGCGCAACAGTACAGACAAGAACGAACGCTGGAAGAACAGTGTCTACAGAAGACAGCTTGAGGAAGTCAGGAAGCTGCGAGGAGAAATGCAGACCGAATTGCATCCCAATCAGTCAGTTTTTAATCAAGCTAATGGAAGATGACGACATCGAGACCTACCTCTGCACGTTTGAATGGACAGCACTTCGGGAGGGATGGCCCAAGGCAAAGTGGGTGAGTCTGCTGGCACCATTCCTGTCCGGAGACGCCCAAAAGGCATATTATGACCTCAAAGACCGAAAAGGCAGCTCAGCCGCTACGGGTACAACCTCCCCGTTATCAGCAAAGTGTTCATGGATCACTTCTTACGGGCGTTATCTCATGACATGAAGAGGGCACCTATGCGCGCCACTGACCTTGGAGGACCTCTTGGGAAACYTGGAGACGCAACAGAATACTGAGGCCTTGCTGAACAAGACGCAGGCTGAGTCCGGGAGCCGTCGGAGGGGACGGATGGATGACCCCACCACCGTACTCCCCAATCTGACAGTCAGCCAGGCTAAAGTACTGTAGACCCGCGGAGAGACAGCCGGGYGAGAGTCGACCCGCCGCCGCCGACTCCAGGTGGATGAAGACCAAAGGAGGTGTTTTGAGTGTGGCTCCCGGAGACACCTCGCATGGAATTGCCCGGGTCAAGAAGAGTCGATGCTATCAGTGGGCCCTCGAGACGAGCCTGGCCACACAGTAAACTACAGTTGAAGTCGGAAGTTTACATACACCTTAGCCAAATACATTTAAACTCAGTTTTTCACAATTCCTGACATTTAATCCTAGTAAAAATAATCTTTCTTAGGTCACTTAGGATCACCAGTCAGGTTAGTAGGCTTCCTTGATCGCACACGCTTTTTCAGTTCTCCCCACAAATTTTCAATGAGATTGAGGTCAGGGCTTTGTGATGGCCACTCCAATACCTTGACTTTGTTGTCCTCAAACCCTCAGTCCAGCCTCTCTCAGCCTATTGCGGACAGTCTGAGCACTGATGGATCGATTGTGCGTTCCTGGTGTAACTCGGGCAGTTTTTGTTGCCATCCTGTACCTGTCCCGCAGGTGTGATGTTCGGATGTACCGATCCTATGCAGGTGTTGTTACGTGGTCTGACACTGCAAGGACGATCAGCTGTCCATCCTGTCTCCCTGTAGCGCTGTCTTAGGCGTCTCACAGTATGGACATCGCAAATTATTGCCCTGACAACATCTGCAGTCCTCATGCCTCCTTGCAGCATGCCTAAGGCCCGTTCACGGGGACCCTGGGCATATAAGGCTGTAACGTAACAAAATGTGGAAAAAGAGAAGGTCTGAATACTTTCCGAATGCACTTGATCCAAGATGGCGTAGCAGTGCAGACGTGTTTGTCATTGTCCCGTGTAAAAATGTGTTAGTCTTTTTTGTATATATTTCAATCTCTTTTTCCATTTTTAAATTAAATATACCTTCCGGCAACCCGCCTCACCCAATGTGATAGGAATATGCTATTTTTAGACCTTATAGCTAGAACCTCATCAGAAGCTAGCCATCAGATGCTAACCAGCTAATTAGCTACTAGCTATTTAGTCATTGTTAGCCACTGCTAGCGGCCTTTACCTTTAGCTCAGACACCAGCCACTTTTAGCCTGGATAATACCCACCAGTCTGCACAGAGCGATATCAACCCTGAGCATACCAGACTGCTTTTTTCCACTACATCACTGGATTCCTGCCATAAGCTCTTGACCTTTGCATCGGATCATCGCAGCTAGCTAGCTGCTACCGAGTGGCAATAGTGGCTAACGCCCTTGTACCGAAGCAAGCACCAGTTAGCCTCGAGCCCGGCCAGCAAACGAAATTACTCCAGCTACAATATCTCTTTTGCCAATTGGCCTGGACCTTTTCTCGACACGAAGCCCCGCCGATCCATCACGACTGGTCTGCCGACGTAATTCCGTCCGTTGTGCCCTCAACCGGCATTTGCCGGACGTCGGTGAAGACGCTTCTGCTAGCCCCGGCCTGCTATCTTTTTGAATGCCGTGTCTCCTGCTTGCTAGCGTAGTAACGACTACCTAATGGCTTCCCTGTTTCATCTATTGCTGTTCACTGGACCCTATGATCACCTGGCTACATAGCTGATGCCTGCTGGACTGTTCATTAAATCACAGTACTCCATTTTGTTTATCTGTCGGCCCCAGCCTCGAACTCAGGTCCTGTGTGTAGTTAACTGACCCTCTCTACCCATTCATCGCCATTTTACCTGTTGTTGTCTTAGCTGATTAGCTGCTGTTGTCTTACCCGTTGTTGTCTTAGCTAGCTGTCCCAATCAACACCTGTGATTGCTTTATGGCTCGCTGTATGTCTCTCTCTAATGTCAATATGCCTTGTATACTGTTGTTTAGTGTAGTTATCATTGTTTTATTTTACTGCGGAGCTCCTAGCCCCACTCAACATGCCTCAGATACCTCTTTTGTCCCACATCCCACACATGCGGTGACCTCACCTAGCATAACTAGTGCCTCCAGAGATGCAACCTCTCTCATCGTCACCTAGGTTTACCTCCACTGTACCCGCACCCTACCCCTGTCTGTACATTAT
Organism: Salvelinus sp. IW2-2015; assembly: GCF_002910315.2. NCBI lineage: Eukaryota > Metazoa > Chordata > Actinopteri > Salmoniformes > Salmonidae > Salvelinus > Salvelinus sp. IW2-2015. Next base: position 23,078,196 of record NC_036844.1, read on the forward strand.
GCCCTGAATCTATTCTACCATGCCCAGAAATCTGCTCCTTTTATTCTCTGTCCCCAATGCACTAGACGACCAGTTTTGATAGCCTTTAGCCATACCCTCATCCTACTCTTCCTCGGGTGATGTAGAGGTTAACCCAGGCCCTGTGTGTCCCCATGCGCACTCATTTGTTGACTTATGTAACCGTAAAAGCCTTGGTTTCACGCATGTTAACTTCTTTCAGCTAGGGGGCAGAAATTTTATGTTTGGAAAAATAACGTTCCCAAGGTAAACAGACTATTTCTCAGGTCCAGATGCTAGAATATGCATATAATTGACAGATTAGGATAGGAAACACTCTAACACTTTCCAAAACTGTCAAAATATTGTCTGTGAGTATAACAGAACTGATTTTGCAGGCGAAAACCTGAGGAAATCCAACCCGGAAGTGCCTTTTATTTGGAAAAATCCCTGTTCCGTTGCCTGCCCCTCCATTTTAAAGGGGTATCAAKCAGATTCCTTTCCCAATGGCTTCCTCAGGCTGTGACCAGGCTTTAGACATAGTTTCAAGCTTTTATTTTGAAAAATGAGCGAGATTTTTCAAAACGCATCAGGTGTCTTTTGATTAGTTCCTGCACGCGAGAGATGTAGCTCGACATTTTCTTTCTCTGTAGTATTGAATAGGTTACCGTCCGGTTGAAATATTATCGATTATGTATGTTAAAAACAACCCGAGGATTGATTATAAAAAAAAGTTTGACATGTTTCTACGAACATTACGGATACTTTTTGGAATTTGTCTGCCTTTCAGGACCGGAACGAGCCTGTGGTTTTCTGAACATAATGCGCAAACCAAATGGCGGTTTTTGGTTATAAAACTAATCTTTATCGAACAAAAATAACATTTATTGTGTAACTGGGAGTCTCGTGAGTGCAAACATCCGAAGATTATCAAAGGTAAGCGATTAATTTTATTGCTTTTCTGACTTTCGTGACCAAGCTAATTTGAGGCTAGCTGTTCTTACTGTTTTGTCTAGTGATTGATAAACTCACAAACGCTTGGATTGCTTTCGCTGTAAAGCATATTTTCAAAATCTGACACGATAGGTGGATTAACAACAAGCTAAGCTGTGTTTTGGTATATTTCACTTGTGATTTCACGATTAGAAATATTTTTTGTATTTTTTTTTAATTTGCCGCTCTAATTCAGCGGTTGTTTACGAAAATGATCCCGCAAGAAGTTAACATCAGAAGCCTCCTCCCTAAGTTTGAGTAAAACACTGCTTTAGCACACTCCGCCAACCCTGATGTCCTTGCCGTGTCTGAATCCTGGCTTAGGAAGGCCACCAAAAATTCTGAGATTTCCATCCCATTCCATCTATCTTCTGTTAAGATAGAACTGCCAAAGGGGGAGGAGTTAGCCTGCAGAGTTCTGTCATACTTTCCAGGTCTATGCCCAAACAGTTCGAGCTTCTAATTTTTAAAATTAATCTTTCCAGAAATAAGTCTCTCACTGTTGTCGCCTGTTATAGACCACCCCTCAGCTCCCAGCTGTGCCCTGGACACCATATGTGAATTGATTGCCCCCCATCTATCTTCAGAGTTCGTTCTGCTAGGTGACCTAAACTGGGATATGCTTAACACCCCGGCCATCCTACAATCTAAGCTAGATGCCCTCAATCTCACACATTATCAAGGAAACCACCAGGTACAACCCTAAATCCGTAAACATAGGCACCCTCAGATATTATTCGGACCAACCTGCCCTCCAAATACACCTCTGCTGTTTTCAAATCAGGATCTCAGAGATCACTGCCTCATTCCCTGCATCCGTTATGGGTCCGCGGTCAAACGACCACCCCTCCTCACTGTCAAACGCTCCCTAAAACACTTCCGCGAACAGGCCTTTCTAATCGACCTGGCCCGGGTATCCTGGAAGGATATTGACCTCATCCCGTCAGTAGAGGATGCATGGTTGTTCTTTAAAAGTAATTTCCTCACCATCTTAAATAAGCATGCCCCTTTCAAAAAATGTAGAACTAAGAACAGATATAGCCCTTGGTTCACTCCAGACCTGACTGCCCTCGACCAGCACAAAAACATCCTGTGGCGTACTGCACTAGCATCGAATAGTCCCCGCGATATGCAACTTTTCAGGGAAGTCAGGAACCAATACACACAGTCAGTTAGGAGAGCAAAGGCTAGCTTTTTCAAACATAAATATTTATCCTGCAGCTCTAACTCAAAAAAGTTCTGGGACACTAAAGTCCATGGAGAATGAGAGCACCTCCTCCCAGCTCCCCACTGCACTGAGGCTAAGAAACACTGTCACCACCAATAAATCCACGATAATCGAGAATTTCAATAAGCATTTCTCTACGGCTGGCCATGCTTTCCTCCTGGCTACCCCAACCCCGGCCAACAGCTCCGCACCCCTCGCAGCTACTTGCCCAAGCCTCCCCAGCTTCTCCTTCACCCAAATCCCYATAGCAGATGTTCTGAAAGAGCTGCAAAACCTGGACCTGTACAAATCAGCTGGGCTAGACAATCTGGACCCTCTTTCTAAAATTATCTGCCGCCATTGTTGCAATCCCTATTACTAGTCTGTTCAACCTCTCGTATATCGTCCGAGATTCCTAAAGATTGGAAAGCTGCCGTGGTCATTCCCCTTTTCAAAGGGGGTGACACTCTAGACCCAAACTGTTACAGACCTATATCCATCCTGCCCTGCCTTTCCAAAGTCTTCGAAAGCCAAYGTAACAAACAGATCACTGACCATTTCGAATCCCACCGTACCTTCTCCGCTGTGCAATCTGGTTTCCGAGCTGGTCACAGGTGCACCTCAGCCACGCTCAAGGTACTAAACGATATCATAACTGCCATCGATAAAAGATAGTACTGTGCAGCCGTCTTCATCGACCTGGCCAAGGCTTTCGACTCTGTCAATCCCCGTATTCTTATCGGCAGACTCAATAGCCTTGGTTTCTCAAATGACTGCCTCGCCTGGTTTACCAACTACTACTTAGATAGAGTTCAGTGTGTCAAATCGGAGGGCATGTTGTCCGGACCTCTGGCAGTCTCTATGGGGTACCACAGGGTTCAATTCTCGGGCGGACTCTTCTCTGTATATATCAATGATGTCGCTCTTGCTGCGGGTGATTCCTTGATCCACCTCTACGCAGACAACACCATTCTGTATACATCTGGCCCTTCTTTGGACACTGTTAACAAACCTCCAAACAAGCTTCAATGCCATACAACACTCCTTCCGTGACCTCCAACTGCTCTTAAACGCTAGTAAAACGAAATGCATGCTCTTCAACTGATCGCTGCCCGCCCGAATAGCATCACTACTCTGGACGGTTCTGACTTAGAATATGTGGACAACTACAAATACCTAGGTGTCTGGCTAGACTGTATTCTCCTTCCAGACTCATATTAAGCATCTCCAATCCAAAATTAAATCACAATTGGCTTCCTATTTCGCAACAAAGCCTCCTTCACTCATGCTGCCAAACATACCCTCGTAAAACTGACTATCCTACCGATCCTCAACTTCGGCGATGTCATTTACAATATAGCCTCCAACACTCTACTCAGCAAACTGGATTCAGTCCATCACAGTGCCATCCGTTTTGTCACCAAAGCCCCATATACCACCCACCACTCCGACCTGTATGCTCCCGTCGGCTGGCCCTCGCTACATATTTGTCACCAGACCCACTGGCTCCAGGTCATCTAAGTATTTGCTAGGTAAAGCTCCACCTTATCTCAGCTCACTGGTCACCATAACACCCACCCGTAGCACGCGCTCCAGGTATATCGCACTGGTCATCCCCAAAGCCAACACCTCCTTTGGCTGCCTTTCAGTCCAGTTCTCTGCTGCCAATGACTGGAACAAATTGCAATAATTGCTGAAGTTGGAGACTTATATCTCCCTCACTAACTTTAAGTATCAGCTATCTGAGCAGCTTACCTATCGCTGCAGCTGTACACAGCCCATCTGTAAATAGCCCATCCAACTACCTACCTCATCCCCATATTGTTTTTATTTACTTTTTTTGCACACTAGTATTTCTACTTGCACATCATCTGCTCATCTATCACTCCAGTGTTAATTTGCTCAATTGTAATTACTTCGCTACTATGGCCTATTTATTGTCTTACCTCCTTACTCCATTTGCACACACTGTATATAGATTTTTCTATTGTTATTGACTGTACGTTTGTTTATCCCATGTGTAACTCTGTGTTTTTGTTTTTTGTCGCACTGCTTTGCTTTATCTTGGCCAGGTCGCAGTTGTAAATGAGAACTTGTTCTCAACTGGCCTACCTGGTTAAATAAAGGTGAAATAAAATTAAAACACATGCATGTATATGATATGTATAGAAATGATGGACACTATATGAATAGAAAAGGTGTGTACAGCAGTAGTTATATAGGATGAACCTTGACTAGAATACAGAATATACATATGAAGTGGGTAAAACAGTATGAGAACATTATCAAAGTGACATTAAAATTAATCTGTTATCCACTGTGTTACTGTATCTCCACACTTAATCATATCCACATGTGTTGTATCTACCTGATCCCATGTGTCCATGAGCATGACATCATCGGTAGCCAGATCCTCTTGGGTCATCTCCCCAGGTACCTCCTCAATCTGGGTGGAGGAAACCAGGAGCATTAGAAAGACCAGGTTAACCACGCACGGCTGAAAGTAATAATATGGGACTCACAAMGAAGTTTCCGGTCTTGTTGGAGCAGGCAAAGAGCCTGGGTGGATGGGCGTCCATCTTGTCCTTGCTTCTGAGTCTGGAGGATGTGCGGTACGCTGCCTTCCCTCCCAGAGCCTCCCAGTAGTCATCTGCACAGAGACACACAGCAGGCAGTTGGTTAGGACATGCTACAGACAGCCACAGAGCAAAGAAAAGCCTAAGTTCATTGCCACAATGTACAGTACATACCAGTCTCTCCACCCTCAGACAGTTCTGAGGAGGTCACCCCCAGAATGTCACAGAGCTGCTGGGTGCCATTTTTCTCAGTGTCACTGGCCCCCTGGCCCACCCACATGAACGAGGCTGCTGGGGTCACCAGGAGGAAGGTGTCGTTGGAGTTCAGGTTGGAGGACACAGCATCAACCTAGAGGTGGATGGATGAAACATGGTGTGTGGAAAATGACCACGAGTGTCATGTATTTAAATATAGTGCAGTTGAGTAGCTAATTTCATAAAAACAGGGCACTATCCCCATGTTACTCACCTCCACAGCTCTTGTGCACCCTGCAGAGTTGGAGCGCACCTGGAACAGTCGTGTTTCTGCAGGAGCGGACTGACCCCCGTCTCTGGACGTACCTCCCTTGTATACCACCATGGGCTGCCCCCTGAACAGGCTCATGAGGTGAGCTGGCTCCTTGCCCTGGACTACTCTCACCTGGACCACAGAGCAAACTAGTTAACAAACATCTATACTGTTGTGATGTACAGTAGTTGGACACATTGTTAATCATGGTGATTCATGCTGTATAATTTCACAAAAATAATTATCTGTGCAATAACAAATTCTGAGACCAAATGCAGAGAAAATCAGGAAGCAGTGGATCTTTGGAAGAATATAATTGTATTGAATTACATCAACCTGGAAATCTATGGACATATTTGTGACGCAGCCTTGCATGTGTCTACAATAATATCCCACAGGGTGGCAGCAGTGAGCTCTGAACAACAACAGGGTAGGAAAACTCTGACAGAGTTAAGTGTTCCATGGCGCTCCCTACCCTAATCTCCCAGCATGCTGTGCGCCTGTCTGTATGTCTAGCTGTCTGACAGCAGGGCGTCCTGTTTGCTGGATGCAGCCAGCTTGCCTCGTCATCCCCCAGCACAATGGTGGCCTTCTCTCCCCCTCCCAGGCTGATGGACTGTGTGGCTATCTCACTTTTCAGTCACTCAAGAGTGTGTTTATTCTCCTCTCAACACCATTCCTGAAAGTTTGGGACCTGCGTGGGCCTGCACAAAGCCTAGTTTCAGATTTTTTCTCCCAAAATTGGAGACTGCTGGACGAAGGGTTAGAGAGATATTAGGTGCATATTGAGTGAAATAAGGAGCCTCTGTACTGAGAACTTGAGGCAAGGTTCCATGTTTATTGTGCCGACTTATTTCCATGCATTAAGTTAGTCTAAATGCTGTTTATTTTGCATGACTATGAATTATACTGTTACAAATGTATGGGAGATGACCTGTGTCATCAGCGTTTCGACTTCATGGACAGTTGCTTGGAACATAAACAGGTTTGTGATGGAAGTTTCCACCCTGGTGGGCTTCTACACAAACTTAGGATCACTGTTAGTCATGCATTAAAACACATCAATAACATAACTACGCAGTGCACGGCAAACATTTTCACAGTGTATATAGACAGGAGGGTGAGACACTGACAGGCATAGACAGACACACACAGACAGACACACAGCAAGAGATGGTCACAGACATTCCCAGAGCATCAAACCTTATACAGAGCCAAGGCATGATCTAGTTAAATCATAAAGAACTGCAGCATACAAGACAACCTAGAATCGCTGGTGGCCTCTAGATAACCCATGCAATGGTCCTTGCTTGAGTAGAACTAAGTTCTTAAGGACAAGCAAGAGAGCTCTCTCCCCCCACTGCAGGCCAGAAAATAGGCTGGTCTGGGAACAGTATTATGTGTCAGAGTGATCGTGAGTGGCGCAGCGGTCTAAGGCACTGCATCGCAGTGCTAGAGGCATCATTTCAGGCCTGTGTTCGATCGTGATCGCACAATTGGCCCAGTGTCGTCAGGATTGGGGGAGGATTTGGCTGGGGTAGGCCATCATTGTAAATAAGAATTTGTTCCTAACTGACTTGCCTAGTTAAATAGATAATGCAACAGAATTAGTGAGGTCAAAGGGAACTCCCTCATAAACATGGCTTTGGAATGTCCTGTTTGATTTCTCTGTAAACACATTGAGCCATATCAGTTAAATACACAGATTCTAAGTCCCCCATGCCTGGGCTATGTACTGAGTCATGCAGCCCTGACAGGGGAGTACCTGGGTGGTAATAGGAGCCCCAGCAACCTGGAAAAAACAGAGTCAGGAAATGACAGGAAGCAATGAGCGGAGGAGGGAGAGGAGGAAAAGGGAGAATGAGCGGACACACTGGTAAGGAAGGAGGTTACTGGGCTGAATACAGATGAGGCCAAGAGGAAAGTATAGAAAAAAAGGAATATGCAATGGGAAAAGAAAGCCACTTCCATACACAAACCCACTCATTACCTGCACAGGCCCACCACCCAGCTCATCGTCCAACTGGGCACCCAAGATGGCTGAAGCACCAATTTCGTCCTGGGAAGAATCACTTCCCTGCCTGAGAAAGACTCCAGTTAGTATGCAAAATATCTCTTATGATAGTTTCTACTGTTTATTTTCTACTTTAATGTCTATCTTACCACATGTAGATAATGTGCCCTTGGCGTCCTCCATGGTGATAGTTGTAGAGGATGATGTAACTGTCTCCCCCATAGAATTGTCCGTGTGTGGAGGGGTCCACTTCCACCTTGTCTGATCCCTCAATACGCCAGATCTGTACATAAACATACACATGATGTAACCCCTAGTTGTGGCAGGCTACTGAAACAAAGCTGTATATGTAAATACAGCGTGTATCATGCATAATCATGTCCCACTCATTTGATTGCGATATGTTTTACTATTTAATATCCTTTCTGTTTTGACTGCATTGGGCTGAAACCCACACATGACTGTCTCACAGTAGCTCACAGAATGCTATTACTGTATAATAGACCTACTATGTAAAGTTGATAGTTACTCATAGCAATACTCATGATAGTTACTCTAAGAAAGATTAATGGAAGGCTTGCTGTCTACACATGCTCCAGCCCCTCCAGCCCTTCCTCTTGTCCGCTCACCTGCTTCTCTCCGTTGCCGCCGTCCACCATGCCGTGCTGGGCAGCCATGGCAGGGGAGTCGTGGAGCGTGGCGGCATCGAAGGACACCTTCGCTATCTTGGCGATGCTGTTGGAGACGTAGGCCACGCCCAGGCCCTCTGTCTGGTCCTTGTCACGCCAGTTCTTGAAGAACTGCTTGAAGAGCGGCGTCTCTCCCATCTCCGGCAGGATCTGCACCTGGGTGTGTTTTGGGTAGCCCATCTTCTTGATGAACTCATCTGCTGCTTTCATGGCTGCCTTACGCTCCTCAAGGTTGGCTTCTTTGCCTGGGTGAGAGTGCGCGGGAGAGGGAAGAGAAATACAAAAAAATAGGTTTAATTAATTAAACCACTTAGATGTTGATTTTCAGTCTTTAGAGTTTCTATGTATAACTATCAGCATGGTTGATAACAGAGGACCATTATCTTTTTAAAGAAGAACCCCCTTCCAGTTCCATCATTATCTCTGTGGGAGTTCATCATGTGACACTGTTCAATGTCTCATTCTTTAAATGTGGTCTGTAATGCTACACTTTAAGTGTTACCAAATGGACATGAAAGCAACCATACCATGCCAAAACAAGTCTAGCTATTGTGCTTTAATTGACTTGCTGAATCAGCTGATGATAATATTTGATATTGGGTGACCCCAACAGACCTTTCCAGACGAAGATCTTGCCATCAGAGCCATGATCCAGGATGAAGCAGTCACTGGACTCCAGTGCACTCTGGGAGAATGGGTTCTCTGCTGCCACCATGGACATGGCCATGTCTCCACTGCCATTGGACACCTGGGGGAGAGGAGGAGAGACAGAAGAAGAGTTGTAGAGGAGAGATCAGATGTGTTTTTCTTATGTTAGGCACAGGTGTATGTGAAAAGTCCTCATAATGCAACTAGACCAGTTGGATGTTTGTTTCAGTGGTTTGTTCACTGTTCTCCAACCTTGTACAGTTTGGCCATTTTCCTGTTTGAGGCATCTGCTTTGATGTCATCAGAGGATCCTTCAGGCAGGTCTGATTTATCTCCCAGAACCTGAAGATGCACAGAGAAAATCCCTTTTAGATATACTTCAGAAAAGAAAACAATAATTTTACCACAGCTGGAGTTCATTCAAACATCCATTAAACACCATAATAGACGTCAACAAATCACAGACATAMAGAGAGATAAAGAGAGTAGGAAGACCCTCCTGTTCTTTAGTTGTTTATGATCTCACCTCTATCATCTTGTCTCTCTCCGCCCCCTCGTCACACACGTACACGCGGGCTCGCCCACTGCGCTCGTTGTCACGGATACCCTTGGCAACCTGGGTGGCCTTCAGCTTCTCAAAGCGGTTGCTCTGGGAGCCACACCACTGGTAGATCTCCTGTGGGATGAGGGATACACAACACAAAGACAGGAATAAGCTAAGGAGCGTTTATTCATTTTATTTGATCATTCTTGTTTTGTTTTATACTCTTTGCTGTACAGTGTTCTTGTTTTTTTTGAAAGACGCATAAAATCCGATGTATTATTATTATGTGGTCAGCATCGACCAGGAATTAGTTTGCAAGAATTCTAAGGGTACTTGTACTATTAAATGTTTATATTTTATTGTAAGCAAGATGTAAAACTTACATTGTGCATGCTTCTCCGTTTTATTATTGAAATGTGACGCCAATGTTTGATGACGCCATGTCCTATATGAAACTTAAAAGTACACTGTCTCCCTCAGGCTGATGGTAACTCACGCTTCCTAGGTCCAGGATGAAGCAGTCTCCCTGGTTGAAGCTGTCCCAGCTGACAGGCACCTCCGTTGCCCTGACAACACGGCGACCTTTGACCTGCAGCAGCCGCTGCATAACCACCTCGTTGGTGACCACATGTTTGAACCCAGATGCCACACCTCCTTTCTAAAACAGTGACAAATTATATGGTACAGTTATTATGCAGGTAGCTTAGTGGTTAGAGCGTTGGGCCAGAAACCGAAAGGTAGCTGGATCGAATCCCTGACAAGGTAAAAATCTTTCGTTCTGCACCTGAACAAGGCAGTTAACCCACTGTTCCCCTGTAGGTCGTCATTGTAAATAAGAATGTGTTCTTAACTGACTTGCCTGGTTAAATAAATAAACATATTTAATGGAGTCATTCACATTTCTAGGACACATTTCCTCCATACAATTCCAATTCTAGGAATTGTATGGAGGAATACTTTATACTTTATTCCCATTAAAAGGTTGAGTAGGTCAGTTACTCCAAAACCATTCAGGTATAGACTACTGCATAGTGCATAGCAATAACCCCGCCTGAGGTATGAAAGCAATATCATGTGTCATGGACAGGATTGTAGCAATAATGCCAAAAGAAAATGATCTCAAATAATATCTCACCAAGTACTTCAGTCCAYCCTTGAAGTAACCCAGGAATACTTTGGACTCATGTCCCTGGACCTCACGGTACTGGATGGGTTTACCCCCCAGATAGTCATCCATCTGGACTGTGAAGATGGCTGCTGCTCCACTCTCATCCTGGGTGCAGAAATCGCCTGGAGCAGAGAAACCACGGACGTTATACACTGAATTACAAAGTTTTGTTCTCTGGTCTGTCAATGGAGGCCCAACCCCCAATGGCTGGTTAGTCTGCTAGATTTCACAGATTACTATTTCCCTAAAGCAAAACCCAATTGATACATACCGGTACAATGAATGAACCTAGTTTGGGCATCACTCACTCAGTACTTTCCCATAACATTCTGCTAAGGTTCGATCTAACAGACTACCTAAAAGTAGGCATGATCAATACAATAAAATGGGCCTGACTCAGCACTCTGCCTGTGTACATCAATCATAGAGATAGAATTACACTCAATATGGCCGCCGGACCACCCATCGCAGTACATTGACATCAAGAAAAATTCCCGTTCTAGTAATTATATTTCTATGACCTCAATCATATCCACCAGGCTTTGTAATGCAACCCATCCTGCTCCTGGTTCTGTCCTCACCCAGCCAGAAGTGCAGGTCATACTGCAGGTTCCCAGAGCGCTGCTTGATGGTGTTGAGGACGAGGTAGGCGTCTCCCGTGTAGAAGCTTCCATACAGGTTCTCTGGCACTGCCACCAGGTCAAACTTCTCAATCCTCCACACCTGCAGGCCCGCCTGTTGGCCAGCCTTCTCAAACTCAGGATGGTACACCATGCTGCCTGCATGGAGAAATCACACACACACTGGGTTAGAAGGTATGGATGATGTATAGAAGATCGTTGTTAACCAATTATAGTTAGGATAAGACAGTTACTGCTAAGAAATGGGTTATTCCGTGAGGACTCTTTCAAAATCGATCTCGTGAAAAACAATAAACGTCAATCTTTAGTGTTTGTGGGTATAGTTTGCAGAGGGGAGCCACTCCCTTTACTCAGAGATGTTGCKATGGATATAATGTTTCAAGTAGTGAGTTATTAATGTCCAGTTGGTGTAATGACTCATTGGCACCCTGTGCTCTGGGTGTTTCCTTCTCTCTCTGAACAGGAAGTGCTGTGACTCAGTTTGGAACAGACAGCCCCAGCACTGGTGCRACCACAGGACGACATAGGAGGTTGGTGGCACCTTAATTGGGGAGGACGGGCTTGTGGTAATGGCTGGAGCYGAATWAGTGSYWTGGTATCAAATACATCAAACACATGTAAACCATGTGTTTGATGCCATTCCAMTTGCGTAGTTCCAGACATTATTATGAGCCATCCTCCCCTCAGCAGCCTCCACTGCAGGATGAGTGTGTGTAGAGAAGAGAGGGGAGACTCCCCGGGAGAGACCAAAGATGAACTACAGCACAGTGCACACACACAGCCCAATGAGACAGGTCCACAAATATCACACTTCATTCATATCAAAAAACAAAAAGCCAAGAGGAGCTCTATTAAAAGATTCAAGTGGGTGCCTACGCTCAGTGAGATTACCACCTACTGTACTTGAGGTAATTTTGGCATGTGGACATTTTTTTGATTTTGAAGACATTAGCAGCATATCCTGTTAATGTCTAACTGGCAGACAACTCCTTCCTCCTATCCTCTTTGCAGGTCACTATAATGACCATAGAAAAGKATTTCCAAAATGTCTGCCAGTTGTCTAGCTGCCAGGCAATCATGCCTCAGTTGGTTCCTGTACAGTAGCCCTGCCACACATTGTTTCCACAGCACCCAGACCCGTAAGTTGTTGCCCACAGAGGAAAGTGTCAGACATCTATATTTTTTCAGCTTTTGTAAGTAGTGACTAATCAAGATAAGTGGTGACTTCATCCATTTTCTAAAACACAACAGTTCAAATAATAATACATAAAATGACAATTACTGTAGGCCCACATCCATACAGCATAACACACCCTGAATCAATTAGATCCACACTTAACGTTCCAGACAGCTTACACAGGCTGTTCTGTGCACCTAAATAAGGCTGTGTTCTAGAGAGTAAAAACACTGCGTTTTCTGCACCGCGGCCAATCTGCGTGCCTGTCGACTCTAGACTCCAAGTCATTTATTTAGAAAAAGACTGCGGTTTGAGCAGGCTCCTTCTCAGTTTGTATGACTAACCGTCAGCATCAGAGCAGGCCTTGCCATTCTTCTTGACAGCCCACTGGCCACAACCATGGAAAGAATCCGCTCGTGACCTTGTTTGGGAGAGAGAAGTCGTTGGTTCAAAATTCATGCAACCCTGACCCAAAGAATCTGGGGTTCCTTTTTCATCGGTCTCCTCTTTTAAACCTTTGACTTATTTCACAAACAGCCACACATTATTTCTACCCTCTTTTCTGACATGAAGACATGGTAGTAAGTCTCTTAACCATCATGATCATCTAAAAATGTAATATTGATGTTGTTTTCYTTCACACGTGTATCTGTCCTTTTACACTTTTTGCCACTGTGGAGAGCAAACAGGGAACACACCCTGGATCATAAACAACATATACATTCCTGTTTCAGTTTAATATATAACCATTTCATAAACACCAGATCATAAAGTCAGATTTACAGCAAGCGCACAGGGATCTATATTGACAGATCAGCCCAACTCAGCTGTTACCTGAAACTCTGTCCAACACCACAAGCATTATCATGTCTCAGATAGAGAGAACAACAGCTGTTACCTGAAACTCTGTCCAACACCACAAGCATTAATCATGGTCTCAGATAGAGAGAAACCAGCTGTTAGCTGAAACTCTGTCCAACACCACAAGCATTATCATGTCTCAGTAGAGAACACACAGCTGTTAGCTGAAATCTTGTCCAACACCACAAGCATTATCATGTCTCAGGTAGAGAACAACAGCTGTTAGCTGAACTCTGTCCAACACCACAAGCATTATCATGTCTCAGATAGAGAGAACAACAGCTGTTAGCTGAAACTCTGTCCACACACAAGCATTATCATGTCTCAGTAGAGAGAACAACAGCTGTTAGCTGAAACTCTGTCCAACACCAACAGCATTATCATGTCTCAGTAGAGAGAACAACAGCTGTTAGCTGAAACTCTGTCCAACACCACAAGCATTATCATGTCTCAGATAGAGGAACAACAGCTGTTAGCTGAAACTCTGTCCAACACCACAAGCATTATCATGTCTCAGATAGAGAGAACAACAGCTGTTAGCTGAAACTCTGTCCAACACCACAAGCATTATCATTGTCTCAGATAGAGAGAACAACAGCTGTTAGCTGAAACTCTGTCCAACACCACAAGCATTATCATGTCTCAGATAGAGAGAACAACAGCTGCAGCTCACTGTGTTTCCATGCCTCCATCTATTTGCATTGCGGGAAATTCCTCATGGCAAAATGTGTAGAAAAGCAGGAAATTAGCTCAGSGATTCTTGAAAGTTGGGACAATCCTTGTTCAGCAGGGAAACTTTGTTTTTATAGTAGATTAAAAAAATTGCATTATTTGAGCTTAACATTTACATTAAGGGGAATCTTATGAGGAAAATATTTTTMGGGGGAATTTTCTAAATACTTTCAATATTATTAATTTTACGTGTAGACACTATGCCTGGAAATGCCTTTGTCCGGAGCAAAGGATGCCAATTTCAAACTCCAAAAAACMGTTTAAAATTCTAAAAACTGGAAATAATGGATATTAACTTAAAAATGATTTGATGTAGTTTCTTGCAATAGCCCTCTGTGGCTTTAAACAATATTTCTCTAAAAACTGGGATTCCTAAAAGACTTGTCTAAAATCCTAAATGAATAAGGAATGAGCAAGGTCATCTATACCATAAGGACCCCTTATTCATATCCTCATTACATGTAGTGCAACAAGACCACTCATGGTCTATAAAGTTCTCTACCTTTGATAGATTTAAACAAACAATATTGGAATCACCATGGTCACAACCATAAAATGTCAATTCCATCTGCCTGATAGATTACAATAGAATATACATTTTGGTTCAAATAGGTTACATTTTGCTGACTCCGTCAGATTTCTTTCTAACGTCAACAGAGTTGACTCTGTTAGAGAGCTGAAAGATCTCATAGAATGGTTGTTTTTATTGGAGATTTTTAAAATAATAATTTTCCATACTGTTTATATTGAACTTTTATTTTTAGAAGCAAAAATACACTATATATACACAAAGGTATGTGGACACCCCTGCAAATGAGTGGATTTGGCTATTTCAGCCACACCCGTTGCTGACAGGTGTATAAAATCGAGCACACAAGGGTCTCCCGAGTGGCGCAGTGGTCTAAGGCACTGCATCGCAGTGCTAGAGGCATGACTACAAACCCAGGTTCGATCCCGGGCTATATCACAACCCACCGTGATCCGGAGTCCCATAGGGTGGCGCACAATTGGCCCAGCGTCATCCGGTTTAGGGGAGGGTTTGACTTGGCTCATCGCCCTCTAGCGACTCCTTGTGGAGGGCTGGGCGCCTGCAGGCTGACCTCGGTTCGTCAGTTGAACGGTGTTTACTCTGACACATTGGTGCGGCTGGTTTTCGGGTTAAGTGGGCGGGTGTTAAGAACCYGGGTTTGGCGGGTCATGTTTCGGAGGACGCATGACTCYACCTTCGCAGCGATGACCTTCGCAGCGATAAGATCGAGGGTTAAATGCAAAAATAATAATAATTGAGCACACAGCCATGCAATCTCCACAGACAAACATTGGCAGTAGAATGGCCTTACTGAAGAGCTCAGTGTAGCACCATCATAGGATGCCACCAACAAGTCAGTTAATCAAATTTCTGCCCTGCTAGAGCTGCCCCGGTTAACTGTATGTGCTGTTATTGTGATGTGGAAACGTCATCAAAGTGGTGGACAAGCTCACAGAACGGGACCGCCAAGTGCGGGACCGCGAAGCACGTAGCGCATAAAAATCATCTGTCCTCGCTTGCAACACTCAGTACAGATTTCCAAACTGCCTCTGGAAGCAACATCAGCACAAGAACTGTTCGTCAGGAGCTTRGTGAAACGGGTTTCCACGGCCGAGCAGCCGTACACAAGCCTAAGATCACCGTGGGCAATACCAAGCGTTGGCTGGAGTGGTGTAAAGCTCGCCCCCATTGGATTCTGGAGCTGTGGAAACGTGTTCTCTGGAGTGATGAATCATGCTTCACCATCTGGCAGTCTGATGGACGAATCTGGGTTTGGCGGATGCCAGGAGAACCATATCTGCCCCAATGCATAGTGCCAACTGTAAAGTTTGGTGGAGGAGGAATAATGGTCTGGGGCTGTTTTGAGTATGTTATCAACTCTGTCAGTGGCTTCTCAACTCCGTCACTGATGGCTAACCCCCTTAAGATTGTCAATATTCTGAAAAAAATATTTGAATTACTGTTGTGCAACATATGATTAAAGAATTGAAGTAACTATGCCACTGCTAGCTAGGCTATACTAGCAGAGGTATAGACTATGTGCATGTTATGTTATCAACTCTGTCAGTGGCTTCTCAACTCCGTCACTGATGGCTAACCCCCTTAAGATTGTCAATATTCTGAAAAAATATTTGAATTACTGTTGTGCAACATATGATTAAAGAATTGAAGTAACTATGCCACTGCTAGCTAGGCTATACTAGCAGAGGTATAGACTATGTGCATGTTATGTTATCAACTCTGTCAGTGGCTTCTCAACTCCGTCACTGATGGCTAACCCCCTTAAGATTGTCAATATTCTGAAAAAATATTTGAATTACTGTTGTGCAACATATGATTAAAGAATTGAAGTAACTATGCCACTGCTAGCTAGGCTATACTAGCAGAGGTTACTATGTGCATGTTATGTTTCAACACAAACTACACTCAGTCACTTCTCTAATGATAATCTGCTCTGTGTACTGGCCAGAGACCCAGAGGGGGTAGTTTAGTAGACTCCACACTCCACAGGAGGGAGTATAAATAGAACAGGTCATGTGACTGCTGGTCCCAGCCTCATTGGCACATGGGAAAAAGAGACTGAGTTACTCCATGCAAAATCTCAGGACCTCAGCAAGTCATAACCCCTCCCTCTTCTCCACAACCACGTAAAAGTGAGTCAGTCATTCCAGGATTCTCACCCCCAGAGGCTTGCTGCTGGCATGCACGGTGCACCCCTCCCCCGTGAACCAGCCCTTTRCTCAGTATCAGATGAACTGAAGAAAAGCTTGGGATGTCTTCTGGGTTGGCTGCTGCAAAGCCTTCAAACTGGGAAGTGGGGATGCTGTATTTGATCCACTGCATTGAACTGATAGCTGTTTCTATAAACCAATCGTGTGACTGATTACATTAAACAAATGAGGAGAGGATGTTTTAGAATTTTTCTGCTTGGATGTTCCCTAATTTTTGCTCATCGATCAGATCTTAGAGTTCAAGTGTTACGTCTTAAAATCAAATCAATGCATAATGCATTGATAATCTAAAATTCTGTTTGCAAGAGAAATTTCTCAGCACTTAGTGGAGGATTCAGGGGTGACTCATTTTCTCCACTCAGGCTCCTCCCTCAGGCCTCTCCCTCAGATATCCACTCATCCACACACACACATTCATGCTACACATACTACATACTGGTCTCTCTCTCTCGGATTAAAGAATCGACACACACACATAGATCAACACACACACTAATGATTGGTTATTGTTCCAGCTAACAGTGGATAAAGTTTGATAAAGTGAGTCACATGGGGATTAGCTGTGCTGAAATCTGTGGTGTCAGACAGCTGGCCTTGGTCTGGGCCCTCTCACAGCTGTGTGTGTAAGATTTAGACACAACAATTCCCCTGCCGACTGAGTGCCAGAGTACTCTGTCTCACACACGCAAAACCAGTTGTTAGAGTTGTGAGTGCTACTATGGTGTCTACGAAGTCCATTTAAAGATAAGAGAATGCCCAGCTGTTGATGGGATATGCCCAGTAGGCCTAAACAAATGGGCAATGTGTGACACACCCTTTCTCAGCCTTTCCAARAATATACATTAACAAGAGGAATATTTTGATATTCCAAAATGAAAAGTGACCAGAAATAATGTAAGAAGAAAATCTTTCTAGAGTTTGTACATATAAAATGTCTATACAAATGTAAATAATGTTGAAAAAAAATATTTACTGTTTCTTAAAATATAGTTTACTTTACACTACAGGGGCAGCATGAAAGTATAACATACTTAATATAATAATGGTGTTATCAAATATATTGTGCGTGGAAATATAATCCGACCTCAGTTTGACGTGCTTTTCTTTTTGTTCTCTTTTATTGGCAAATGTCATTGCTTTTCCTATGATTTAATCCACGTTCTCGTCTCTGTCCATATATGGCATCCTCAGATATCATGATGTGGCATAGCTCAATTTAAATCATTGTGTCTATGTTAACATTTGGTAATTCATAACGATGGCTGTTTTACTCCAATTACGCACATTTACGAACAACAAAGCAACATTGACGAAATAGGGGACCCATAAACAGAAGGGGGAGGGAAATACTCGACCCCCCCCCCACTTAAAGTTGCTGCAAATAGTGTCCAACCAACGAAACATCCCAGGTAGTATAGAACTGACTGCAAATGTCGTTTTCAGAATATATCTCGTAGCCTATAATGATAATCGAAAGAATATAACGGTCCGGTTCTGGTTAAATCAAAGCTTTAAATGGCTTCTACATTTCTGCATTGCTTTGATGCGTCATTGTAACAAAGGCACCGGAGGGCGGTCCACAATGTCTACGTAGCCTATAATGATAATAGAAAGAATATAGCGGTCCGGTTCTGGTTAAATCAGAGCTTTAAATGGCTTATACATTGCTGCAATGACTTGATGTGTCATTGTAACAAAGGCACCGGAGTGGCGCTCCACAATGTCTAACATACAAAATGGCATTTCTTACCTTATGCTGTCTGATTTAGACGTTTTCTAGGCCGCGGCGGGTATTTTGGTGATGCGGGACAGGAGAGGGTTTAATTCGACAGGATTGTGTTGCTTGGAAGGGTGCGTCTGGTCTGGCCCGGGCAACTCCCGTCTATGTCATAAACAGGGCCTCCCCCACCTACAAGTGGAGTAACCTGGCATTTAACCCCGCCCTGTCTGGATGACAACGACAGATGACAACGCAGCATGATGGTTGACTATTACAGCCRACCAATTTAGCATGAATTGGATGGAGTAGGCCTACAGCTGCGTCTTGCAGATTCTGTTTTTAATGGATTGTTTGAAAGCACATAATAAAAATGACCCCGCTTTTTCTCAGTGTCATGCATTCAAACGTGCCCATAAAACACAGAAAAACGATTAGCTTATGTTGCAGTTTATTTTGACAACACTTTGATAAAAAAGATAAAATATCCCCTTTTGATTGACCTAGGCCGTCATTGTAAATAAGAATTAAGAAATTGTTCTTAACTGACTTGCCTAGTTACATAAAGGCACAATAAATAAATAAAAAATAAAATACCTCTTCACTGTTGGAGAGTCATTATGAAGGCCAGTGAAGTCTGCCTGTTGGAGAGACCATGGCACCATCTGCTGGTAAGACTAAASTAGACTCAGAAAACGAAAGTACAGTCGTGGCCAAAAGTTTTGAGAATAACACAAATATGAATTTTCACAAAGTCTGCTGCCTCAGTTTGTATGATGGCAATTTGCATATACTCCATAATGTTATGAAGAGTGATCAGATGAATTGCAATTAATTGCAAAGTCCCTCTTTGCCATGCAAATTAACTGAATCCCCCAAAAACATTTCCACTGCATTTCAGCCCTGCCACAAAAGGACCAGCTGACATCATGTGAGTGATCTCTCGTTAACACAGGTGTGAGTGTTGACGAGGACAYGGCWGGAGATCACTCTGTCATGCTGATTGAGTTCGAATAACAGACTGGAAGCTTCAAAAGGAGGGTGGTGCTTGGAATCATTGTTCTTCCTCTGTCAACCATGGTTAACTGCAAGGAAACACGTGCCATCATCATTGCTTTGCACAAAAAGGGCTTCACAGGCAAGGATATTGCTGCCAGTAAGACTGCACCTAAATCAACAATTTATTGGATCATCAAGAACTTCAAGGAGAGCGGTTCAATTGTTGTGAAGAAGGCTTCAGGGCGCCCAAGAAGGTCAGGCAAGCGCCAGGACCGTCTCCTAAAGGCACCACCAGTACAGAGCTTGCTCAGGAATGGCAGCTGGCAGGTGTGAGTGCATCTGCACGCACAGTGAGYCGAAGACTTTTGGAGGATAGCCTGGTGTCAAGAAGGGCAGCCAAGAAGCCACTTCTCTCCAGGAAAAACATCAGGGACAGACTGATATTCTGCAAAAGGTACAGGGATTGGACTGCTGAGGACTGGGGTAAAGTCATTTTCTCTGATGAATCCCCTTTCCGATTGTTTGGTTCACCCGGAAAAAAGCTTGTCCGGAGAAGACAAGGTGAGTGCTACCATCAGTCCTGTGTCATGCCAACAGTTAGGCATCCTGAGACAATTCATGTGTAGGGTTGCTTCTCAGCCAAGGGAGTGGGCTCACTCACAATTTTGCCTAAGAACACAGCCATGAATAAAGAATGGTACCAACACATCCTCCGAGAGCAACTTCTCCCAACCATCCAGGAACAGTTTGGTGACGGACAATGCCTTTTCCAGCATGATGGAGCACCTTGCCATAAGGCAAAAGTGATAACTAAGTGGCTCGGGGAACAAAACATTGATATTTTGGGTTCATGGCCAGGAAACTCCCCGGACCTTAATCCCATTGAGAACTTGTGGTCAATCCTCAAGAGGCGGGTGGACAAACAAAACCCCACAAATTCTGACAAACTCCAAGCATTGATTATGCAAGAATGGGCTGCCATCAGTCAGGATGTGGGCCAGAAGTTAATTGACAGCAGACAGGTCTTGAAAAAGAAGGGTCAACACTGCAAATATTGACTCTTTGCATCAACTTCATGTAATTGTCAATAAAAGCCTTTGACACTTATGAAATGCTTGTAATTATACTTCAGTATTCCATAGTAACATCTGACAAAAATATCTAAAGACACTGAAGCAGCAAACTTTGTGAAAATTAATATTTGTGTCATTTTCAAAACTTTTGGCCACGACTGTACAAGTAGCTTTATTTAGGATAAACTAGAAGGAAAGTCGTAACTTTGGAAGACTACCATTCCAGACAGCAGCTAGAACGCCAAGTCAGGTAAAAGGGTGTTTGAGATATTGCTATAGGTTTAGGCTCAGTTTTGGTGGTATTTGTTTGCGATTTGAATTCTTATATGAATATACTATATATAATCAGTAGCCTCAAAAGTCTTTGAAGGAGTTTGATGGTCTTTATGCACTTGTAAACCGGCAGTGCGCCATGATGAACAGTGCGAAATGTTTCATTAYAAGTAACCAAAACCCTAAAGTATGCCCCCTTGTAGTTAAATAGGTGTCTGTTGACATGACCTTGATTTCGACTCGCATTAGACTACCTGTATTTTTTCGTTCTAAATGACATTGTCGAGCTCCAATAGCCTCCCCAACGTGGTGCAGTTATGCAAACACTGCCGGTTTCCTGAACGGGCATTCAGGGCATGTGCCCCTGGCCCCCCGACCTTCATGCCCATGATCCCTGGTATGCTTAACATCCATCTCTCCAGTCATAGGAAGTTGGGTACAATCAATACGATATTGTCATCTTTTTATGTTTGTAGAGCAAATCAGCAGTGACTCAAACTGTGTGTATGCTGTTGCTGTGTCCCCATCTGTATGCATTGATCATTTCCACCATGGCATTAATGGGTAGCACTACATTACAGTGCCCTCTTATCAAATCAAATCACATTCTATTTGTCACATGCACCGAATACAGCTGGTGTAGACTTCACTGTGAAGTTCTTGCTTACGAGCCCTTCCCAACGATGCAGTTTAAAAAGAATAAGACAAGAAAATGAATTGTAACACAAGGAATAAAATATAATACTCAAGAATGGAGCTAAATACAGGAAGTACCAGTACCAGACCAATGTGGAGCTAAATACAGGGAGTACCAGTACCAGATCAATGTGGAGCTATATACAGGGAGTACCAGTACCAGACCAATGTGGAGCTATATACAGGGAGTACCAGTACCAGACCAATGTGGAGCTATATACAGGGAGTCCAGTACCAGACAATGTGGAGCTAATACAGGGAGTACCAGTACCAGATCAATGTGGAGCTATAATACAGGGAGTACCAGTACCAGATCAATGTGGAGCTATATACAGGGAGTACCAGTACCAGACAATGGGAGCTATATACAGGGAGTACCAGTACAGACAATGTGGAGCTATATACAATGATACCAGATCAAGTGGAGCTATATACAGGGAGTACCAGTACAGATCAATGTGGAGCTATATACAGGGAGTACCAGTACAGATCAATGTGGAGCTATATACAGGGAGTACCAGTACCAGACCAATGTGCAGAGGTACAAGGTAGATACATGAAGGCAGGGTAAAGTGACTAAGCATCAGGATAGATAATAATAAGAGTAAAATATAGAACAGAGAAGCAGCAGAAATCATGAGTGTAAAACTGTGTGAGTGTGCGTGTGTGTGTAATGTTTATGTATGTGTGTTTGTGTTGGGGCGGTATACGTACTGTGTGTGTGTGTGTCGTATGAAATGTATGTGATGTGTGTGGGAGTGTCAATGTAGTGTGTGTGAGTGAATGTGTACATGGTACAGTGCCATCAGAAAGTATTCATACCCCTTGACTTATTCCACATTTTGTTGTGTTACAGTCTGAAATTCTCCCCCATCTACACACAATACCCCATAATGACAAAGTGAAAGCATGTTTTTAGAAATGTATTGAAAATGAAGTCGGTTGTTGATCATCGCTAGACAACCATTTTAAGTCTTGCAATAGATATTCAAGCCGATTAAAGTCATAACTGTAACTAGGCACTCAGGAACATTTAATGTCATCTTGGTAAGCAACTCCAGTGTACACTACATGACCAAAAGTATGTGATACCGGCTCGTCGAAAATCTCACT
>NC_036844.1:23102950-23104453 GCF_002910315.2 Salvelinus sp. IW2-2015
AGGGAGTACCAGTACCAGATCAATGTGGAGCTATATACAGGGAGTACCAGTACCAGATCAATGTGGAGCTATATACAGGGAGTACCAGTACCAGACCAATGTGCAGAGGTACAAGGTAGATACATGAAGGCAGGGTAAAGTGACTAAGCATCAGGATAGATAATAATAAGAGTAAAATATAGAACAGAGAAGCAGCAGAAATCATGAGTGTAAAACTGTGTGAGTGTGCGTGTGTGTGTAATGTTTATGTATGTGTGTTTGTGTTGGGGCGGTATACGTACTGTGTGTGTGTGTGTGCGTATGAAATGTATGTGAATGTGTGTGGGAGTGTCAATGTAGTGTGTGTGAGTGAATGTGTACATGGTACAGTGCCATCAGAAAGTATTCATACCCCTTGACTTATTCCACATTTTGTTGTGTTACAGTCTGAAATTCTCCCCCATCTACACACAATACCCCATAATGACAAAGTGAAAGCATGTTTTTAGAAATGTATTGAAAATGAAGTCGGTTGTTGATCATCGCTAGACAACCATTTTAAAGTCTTGCAATAGATATTCAAGCCGATTAAAGTCATAACTGTAACTAGGCCACTCAGGAACATTTAATGTCATCTTGGTAAGCAACTCCAGTGTACACTACATGACCAAAAGTATGTGGATACCGGCTCGTCGAAAATCTCATTCCAAAATCATGAGCATTAATATGGAGTTGGTCCCCCCTTTGCTGCAATAACAGCCTCCACTCTTCTGGGAAGGTTTTCTACTAGATGTTGGAACGTTGCTGCGGGGACTTGCTTCCATTTAGCCACAAGAGCATTATTGAGGTCGGGCACTGATGTTGGGCGATTAGGCCTGGCATTCGGCGTTCCAATTCATCCCAAAGGGGTGTTCGATAGGGTTGAGGTCAGGGCTCTGTGCAAGCCAGTCAAGTTCTTCAACACCAATCTCGACAAAGCATTTCTGTATGGACCTCGCTTTGTGCACGGGGGCATTGTCATGCTGAACAGGAAAGGGCCTTCCCAAAACTGTTGCCACAAAGTTGGGAGCACAGAATCATCTAGAATGTCATACGGTAGTCATTAAGCAGGTTACCTTGGAGCTCTTGGGAACAGGGACAATGGTGGCAGCTTGAACCATGTTGAAATTACAGACTGGGATAAGGAGAGATTGAGCACATCACTGGTACTTCCTGTTTGAGCTTTTGTTGTAAACAGGATGCAGGAGAATGGAGTCGTGGTCAGATTTGCCCAAGGGAGACGAGGGAGGGCCTTGTATGCATTTCTGTGGGTAGAATAAAAGTGGTCTAGTTCTAGCGCGCCCTATTGGCCCAGGAGACATGTTGGTAGAAGTGAGGTAGGACGGTTTTAAGTCTCCCCGCATTAAAGTCTCTGCCCACCAAGAAACGCTACCTTTGGGTGTAATTACAGTGTAACAAGTATTGTAATTACTCATTGTTGAAAAGAGTTACAATGTTTGGCAAAAGTAATCATAACCTCCTTAT
>NC_036844.1:23109951-23118943 GCF_002910315.2 Salvelinus sp. IW2-2015
CTTTGTGCACGGGGGCATTGTCATGCTGAACAGGAAAGGGCCTTCCCAAAACTGTTGCCACAAAGTTGGGAGCACAGAATCATCTAGAATGTCATTGTATGCTGTAGCGTTAAGAGTTCCCTTCACTYGAACTAAGGGGCCTAGCCCGAACCATGAAAAACAGCCCCAGACCATTATTCCTCCTCCACCACCAAACTTTACAGTTAGCACTATGCATTGGGGCAGGTAGCGTTCTCRTGGRATCCGCCAAACKCAGATTCGTCCGTCGGACTGCCAGATGGTGAAGCGTGATTCCTCACTCCAGAGAACGCATTTCCACTGCTTCAGAGTCCAATGGCGGCGAGCTTTACACCACTCCAGCCGATGCTTGGCATTGCCCATGGGGATCTTAGGCTTGTGTGCGGCTGCTCAGCCATGGAAACCCATTTCATGAATCTCCTGACAAACAGATCTTGTGCTGATGTTGCTTCCAGAGGCAGTTTGGAACTCGGTCGTGAGTGTCAGTCATGAGTACAGGAGGGGACTAAGCACACACCCCAGAGGGGCCCCCGGGTTGAAAGTCAACATGGCGGAGGTGTTGTATCCGGGGTCCCTAATTTGGTGATGAGCTTGGAGGGGACTATGGTGTTGAGCTGTAGTCTATGAATAGCATTCTCACACAGTTATTTCCCTTGTTGTTTAGGTGGGAGAGGGCAGTATGAAGTGTAATTTAGATTGCGTCGTTTGTGGATGTTGAGCCATATGCAAATTGGTGTGGGTGTAGGGTATCTGGGATGATGGTGTTGATGTGTGTCATGACCAGCCTTTCAAACCACTTCATAATTACAGATGTGAGTGCTACAGGACGGTAGTCATTAAGCAGGTTACCTTGGAGCTCTTGGGAACAGGGACAATGGTGGCAGCTTGAACCATGTTGAAATTACAGACTGGGATAAGGAGAGATTGAGCACATCACTGGTACTTCCTGTTTGAGCTTTTGTTGTAAACAGGATGCAGGAGAATGGAGTCGTGGTCAGATTTGCCCAAGGGAGACGAGGGAGGGCCTTGTATGCATTTCTGTGGGTAGAATAAAAGTGGTCTAGTTCTAGCGCCCCTATTGGCCCAGGAGACATGTTGGTAGAAGTGAGGTAGGACGGTTTTAAGTCTCCCCGCATTAAAGTCTCTGCCCACCAGAAACGCTACCTTTGGGTGTAATTACAGTGTAACAAGTATTGTAATTACTCATTGTTGAAAAGAGTTACAATGTTTGCAAAAGTAATCATAACCTCCCCTATCCTTGCTGAATGATAAATTGCTTGGGCTCTGTGTTAGGCTGGCAAGGAGACCCAGAGGGGTAGGGTTAGGTAGACTGCCACCTCCACGAGGAGGGAGGTATAAAATAGAACAGGTCATGTGACCTGCTGGTCCCGAGCGCTCATTGGCACAGTGAGGAGAAGAAGGAGGACTGAGTGTCACTCCATGCAAAGATCGTCAAGAGACCTCCAGCAAGTTCATAGACCCCGTCCATCTTCTCCCACGAACGCAGGTGAGAAAAGGTTTGAGTCAGTCATCTCCATAGGGGATTCTCACCCGCAGAGCTGATTGCTGCTGCTATGCAAAGCGTGCACCCTGCCCCCGGTGAACAGCGGTTTCTCCAGTATCAAGTGAACTGAGAGAAGACAGCTTGGGATGTCTTCTGGGTGGCTGCTTCGCAAAAGGCCTTCAAGAGGCTGGGAGGTGGGCGATGCTGTACTTTGGATGCCACTGCATTGAATGAGTTAAGGCTGTTTCGTTAATAAAAGAGCCAGGTGGGCGTGTGGGGACTGATTCAAGCAGTTTAAGAAGAAAGATTGAGGACAGAGGAATGTTTTTAGAAGTTTTCTGCTGTGGGGGATGGTTCGCCTAATTTTTGCTCATCGATTGCAGATCTTAGAGTTCAGAGTTGTTACGTCTTAAACCTCACAATCAATGCATAATGCATTGATAATCTAATAATTCTGTTTGCTCAAGAGTAAATTTCTCAGCACTTAGTGGAGATTCAGGTGGATCATTTGCTCCACTCAGGCTCCTTCCTTAAGGCCTCTCCCCAGATACACTCACCACACACATCATTCATGCTATAACAATACTACATACTGGTCTCTCTCCTCTCAGGAGTTAAAAGAAATCGACACACACACATAGATCAAACCACACTAATGATTGTTTATTGTTCGCTAACAGGTGGTTATACCAAAGTTTGATAAAGTGAGCACATGGGTGCATTAGCTGTGCTGAAATTGTGGTGTAGACAGGGCTTGGCCTCTTGGTCTGGGCCCTCTCACAAGCCTGTGTGTGCTAAGATTTTAGACACAACAATTCCTTGCCGACTGAGGGCCAGAGTACTCTGTCTCACACACGCAACCAGTTGTTAGAGTTGTGAGTGTACTATGGTGTCTACAGAAGTATTTAAAGATAAGAGAAATGCCCAGCTGTTGATTGGAATTGCCCAAGGTAGCTAAAAGCAAATGGGGGCAATGTGTGAACAAACCTTTCTCAGCTTGTTCCAGACAACTATTACGATTAACAAGAGGAATATTTTGATATTCCAAAATGAAATGACCAGAAATAATGTAAGAAGAAAACTTTCTAGAGTTTGTACATATAAAATGTCTATACAAAATGTAAATAATGTTGAAAAAAATATTTACTGTTTCTTAAAATATAGTTTACTTTACCTACAGGGGCAGCATGAAAGTATAAAAAGCATACTTAATATAATAATGGTGTTATCAAATATATTGTGCGTGGAAATATAATCCGACCTCGAGTTTGACGTGCTTTTCTTTTTGTTCTCTTTTATTGGCAATGTCATTGCTTTTCTATGATTTAATCCACGTTGTCTCGTCTCTGTCCATATATGGCATCCTCAGATATCGATGTGGCATAGCTCAAATTTAAATCATTGTGTCTATGTTAACATTTGGTAATCTATAACGATGGCTGTTTTATCCAATTACGCACATTTACGAACAACAAAGCACAATTGACGAGAATAGGGGACCCATAAACAGAAGGAGGGAAAGTACTCGACCCCCCCCACTTAAAGTTGCCTGCAAATAGTGTCCAACCAACGAACACTCCCAGGAGTATAGAACTGACTGCAAATGTCGTTTTCAGAATATTCTCCGTAGCCTATAATGATAATCGAAAGATATAACGGTCCGGTTCTGGTTCAATCAAAGCTTTAAATGGCTTCTTACATTTCTGCATTTGCTTTGATGCGTCATTTGTAACAACAGGACACGCTGAGGGCGGTCCACAATGTCTTACGTAAGCCTATAATGATAATAGAAGAATATATAGCGGTCCGGTTCTGGTTAAATCAGAGCTTTAAAGGCTATACATTCCTGCAATGACTTGATGTGTCATTAAACAAGGCACCGGAGTGGCGCTCCAAATGTCTAACATACAAAATGGCATTCTTACCTTATGCTGTCTGATTTAGAACGTTTTCTAGCCGCGCGCGGGTATTTTTGGTGATGCGGGACAGGAGAACGGTTTAATTCGACAGGATTGTGTTGCTTGGAAGGGTGCGTCTGGTCTGGCCCGGGCAACTCCCGTCTATGTCATTAAACAGGGGCCTCCCCACCTACAAGTGGAGTAACCTGGCATTTAACCCCGCCCTGTCTGGATGACAACGACAGATGACAACGCAGCATGATGGTTGACTATTACAAAGCCTACCAATTTTAGCATGAATTGGATGGAGTAGGCCTAACAGCTGCGTCTTGCAGATTCTGTTTTATAATGGATTGTTTGAAAGCACATAATAAAAGATGACCCCGCTTTTTCTCAGTGTCATGCATTCAAACGTGCCCAGTAAAACACAGAAAAACGATAGTTATGTTGCAGTTTATTTTGACAGATTTGATCAAAAAAATATAAAATATCCCCTTTTGATTGACCTAGGCCGTCATTGTAATAAGAATTAAGAAATTGTTCTTAACTGACTTGCCTAGTTACAATAAAGGCACAATAAATAAAAAATAAATACTCTTCACTGTTGGAGAGTCATTATGAAGGCCAGTGAGTCTGCCTGTTGGAGAGACCATGGCACATCTGCTGGTAAAGACTCAAAGTAGAACTCATCGGAAACGAAAGTACAGTCGTGGCCAAAAAGTTTTGAGAATAACCACATATGAGATTTTCACAAAGTCTGCTGCTCAGTTTGTATGATGGCAATTTGCATATACTCCATAATGTTATGAAGAGTGATCAGATGAATTGCAATTAATTGCAAAGTCCCTCTTTGCCATGCAAATTAACTGAATCCCCCAAAAACATTTCCACTGCATTTCAGCCCTGCCAACAAAGGACCAGCTGACATCATGTGAGTGATCTCTCGTTAACACAGGTGTGAGTGTTGACAGAGGACAGGGCTGGAGATCACTCTGTCATGCTGATTGATTTCGAATAACAGACTGGAAGCTTCAAAAGGAGGGTGGTGCTTGGAATCATTGTTCTTCCTCTGTCAACCATGGTAACTGCAAGGAAACACGTGCCATCATCATTGCTTTGCACAAAAAGGGCTTCAACAGGCAAGGATATTGCTGCCAGTAAGACTGCACCTAAATCAACAATTTATTGATCATCAAGAACTTCAAGGAGAGCGGTTCAATTGTTGTGAAGAAGGCTTCAGGGCGCCCAAGAAGGTCAGGCAAGCGCCAGGACCGTCTCCTAAAGGCACACAAGTACAGAGCTTGCTCAGGAGATGGCAGCTGGCAGGTGTGAGTGCATCTGCAAGCACAGTGAGGCGAAGACTTTTGGAGGTAGCCTGGTGTCAAGAAGGGCAGCCAAGAAGCCACTTCTCTCCAGGAAAAACATCAGGGACAGACTGATATTCTGCAAAAGGTACAGGGATTG
Organism: Salvelinus sp. IW2-2015; assembly: GCF_002910315.2. Taxonomy (NCBI): domain Eukaryota; kingdom Metazoa; phylum Chordata; class Actinopteri; order Salmoniformes; family Salmonidae; genus Salvelinus; species Salvelinus sp. IW2-2015. The sequence continues at coordinate 23,114,836 of NC_036844.1, forward strand.
GACTGCTGGGACTGGGGTAAAGTCTTTTCTCTGATGAATCCCCTTTCCGATTGTTTGGTTCACCCGAAAAAAGCTTGTCCGGAGAAGAACAGGTGATGCTACCATCAGTCCTGTGTCATGCGAACAGTTAGGCATCCTGAGACAATTCATGTGTAGGGTTGTTCTCAGCCAGGGGGGCTCACTCACATTTTGCCTAAAGAACAGAACAAGCCATGATTAAGAATGGTACCAACAGCATCCCTCGAGAGCAACTTCTCCCAACCATCCAGGAACAGTTGGTGACGGACATGCTTTTCCAGCATGATGGAGCACCTTGCCATAAGGGCAAAGAAAGTGATAACTTAAGTGGTCGGGGGAAGCAAAACATTTGATATTTTGGGTTCATGGGCCAGGAAACTCCCCGGACCTTAATCCCATTGAGAACTGTGTGGTCAATTCTCAAGAGGCGGGTGGACAAACAAACCCACAAATTCTGACAACTCTCCAGCAGTATGCAAGAATGGGCTGCCATCAAGTCAGGATGTGGGCCAGAAGTTAATTGACAAGCAGACAGGTCCTTGAAAAAGAAGGGTGCAACACTGCAAATATTGACTCTTTGCATCAACTTCATGTAATTGTCCAATAAAAGCCTTTTGACACTTATGAAATGCTTGTAATTATACTTCAGTTTCCCAGTAAACAATCTGACAAATATCTAAGAGACACTGAAGCAGCAAACTTTGTGAAAATTATATTTGTGTCATTTTTCAAAACTTTTGGCCACGACTGTACAAAGTAGCTTTTAATTTAGGTAAACACTAGAAGGAAAGTCGTAACTTTGGAAGGACTCATTCCAGACAGCAGCTAGAAACGCCAAGTCAGGTAAAGGGTGTTTGAGATATTGCTATAGGTTTAGGCTCAGTTTTTGGTGGGGTATTTGTTTGCGATTTGGATTTTATATGAATATACTATATAGATAATCAGTAGCCTCAAAAGTCTTTAGAGGAGTTTGATGGTCTTTATGCACTTGTAAACGCGGCAGTGCGCCGATGATGAACAGTGCGAAATGTTCATTAAAAGAGACCAAAACCCTAAAGTATGCCCCCTTGTAGTTAAATAGGTGTGCTGTTGACATGACTTGATTTCGACTCTCGGCATTTAGTACCTGTATTTTTTTCGTTCTAAATGACATTGTCGAGCTCCAATAGCTCCCCAACGTGGTGCAGTTATGCACAAACACTGCCGGTTTCCTGAAGCGGGCATTCAGGGCGTGGTGCCGCCTCTGCCCCCCGACCTTTCATGCCCATATCCCTTGGTGCGTCATCCATCTCTCCAGTCATAGGGAGTTGGGTACAATCAATACGATATTGTCATCTTTTTATGTTTGTAGAGACAAATCAGCAGTGACTCAAACTGTGGTGTATGCTGTTGCTGGTCCCATCTGTATGCATTGATCATTTCCACCATGCATTAATGGGTAGCAACTACATTACAGTGCCCTCTTATCAAATCAAATCACACTCTATTTCGTACAGTGCAACCGAATACACGCTGGTGTAGACTTCACTGTTGAAGTTCTTGCTTACGAGCCTTCCCAACGATGCAGTGTTTAAAAAGAAATAAGACACAAAGAATGAATGTACAACAAGAAATAAAATATATAATACTCAGAATGGAGCTTAAATACAGGAAGTACCAGTTACCAGGGACCGAAAGTGGCCGAAAGTGGGGGACAGGACAACCAGGGGGCTCGGATAGTAGGGCCAAGACAATACCAGGGCAACAAGACCAGTACCAGAGCCAATGTGGAGCTTATACAGGGCAGTACCAGTACCAGACCAATGTGGAGCTATATACAGGGAGTACCAGGACCCAGAACCAATGTGAGAGCGTATATTACAGGGAGTATACCAGTACCAGACCAATGTGGAGCTTATACAGGGAGTACCAGTACCAGATCAATGTGGAGCTATATACAGGGTACAGTACCAGAGCAATTGTGGAGCTATATACAGGGAGTACCAGTACAGATCAATGTGGAGCTATATACAGGGAGTACCAGTACCAGACCAATGTGCAGAGGTACAAGGTAGATACATGAAGGCAGGGGTAAAGTGACTAAGCATCAGGATAGATAATAATAAGAGTAAAATATAAACAGAGAAGCAGCAGAAATCATGAGTGTAAAACTGTGTGAGTGTGCGTGTCTGTGTGTGTAATGTTATTGTATGTGTGTTTGTGTTTGGGGCGGTATACGTACTGTTGTGTGTGTGCGTTATGAAAGTGTATGTGAATGTGTGGGAGTGTCAATGTAGTGTGTGTGAGTGAATGTGACATGGTACAGTGCCATCAGAAAGTATTCATTACCCCTTGACTTATTCCACATTTTGTTGTGTTACAGTCTGAAATTCTCCCCCATCTACACACAATACCCATAATGCAAAGTGAAAGCATTGTTTTTGAAATGTATTGAAATGAAGTCGGTTGTGATCATCGCTAGACAACCATTTTAAAGTCTTGCAATAGATATTCAAGCCGATTAAAGTCATAACTGTAACTAGGCCACTCAGGAACATTAATGTCATCTTGGTAAGCAACTCCAGTGTACACTACAATGACCAAAAGTATGTGGATACCGGCTCGTCGAAAATCTCATTCCAAATCATGAGCATTAATATGGAGTTGGTCCCCCTTTGCTGCAATAACAGCCTCCACTCTTCTGGGAAGGTTTTCTACTAGATGTTGGAACGGTGCTGCGGGGACTTGCTTCCATTTGCCACAAGAGCATATTGAGGTCGGGCACTGATGTTGGCGGATTAGGGCTGGCATTCGGCGTTCCAATTCATCCCAAAGGGGTGTCGATAGGGTTGAGGTCAGGGCTCTGTGCAAGCCAGTCAAGTTCTTCACACCAATCTCGACAAGAGATTTCTGTATGGACTCGCTTTGTGCACGGGGGCATTGTCATGCTGAAAACGGAAAGGGCCTTCCCAAAACTGTTGCCACAAAGTGGGAGCACAGAATCATCTAGAATGTCATTGATTGCTGTAGCGTTAAGAGTTCCCTTCACTAACTAAGGGCCTAGCCGAACCATGAAAAACAGCCCCAGACCAATTTTCCTCCTCCACCACCAAACTTTACAGTTAGCACTATGCATTGGGGCAGGTAGCGTTCTCCTGGCATCCGCCAAACACAGATTCGTCCGTCGGATGCCAGATGGTGAAGCGTGATTCCTCACTCCAGAGAACGCATTTCCACTGCTTCAGAGTCCAATGGCGGCGAGCTTTACACCACTCCAGCCGATGCTTGGCATTGCCCATTGGGATCTTAGGCTTGTGTGCGGCTGCTCAGCCATGGAAACCCATTTCATGAATCTCCTGACAAAACGAATCTTGTGCTGATGTTGCTTCCAGAGGCAGTTTGGAACTCGGTCGTGAGTGTCAGTCATGAGTACAGGAGGGGACTAAGCACACACCCCAGAGGGCCCCCGGGTTGAAAGTCAACATGGCGGAGGTGTTGTATCCGGGGTCCCTAATTTGGTGATGAGCTGCTGGAGGGGACATGGTGTTGAGCTGTAGTCTATGAATAGCATTCTCACACAGTTATTTCCTTGTTGTTTAGGTGGGAGAGGGCAGTATGAAGTGGTAATTTAGATTGCGTCGTTTGTGGATGTTGAGCCATATGCAAATTGGTGTGGGTGTAGGGTATCTGGGATGATGGTGTTGATGTGTGTCATGACCAGCCTTTCAAACCACTTCATAATTACAGATGTGAGTGCTACAGGACGGTAGTCATTAAGCAGGTTACCTTGGAGCTCTTGGGAACAGGGACAATGGTGGCAGCTTGAACCATGTTGAAATTACAGACTGGGATAAGGAGAGATTGAGCACATCACTGGTACTTCCTGTTTGAGCTTTTGTTGTAAACAGGATGCAGGAGAATGGAGTCGTGGTCAGATTTGCCCAAGGGAGACGAGGGAGGCCTTGTATGCATTTCTGTGGGTAGAATAAAAGTGGTCTAGTTCTAGCGCCCCTATTGGCCCAGGAGACATGTTGGTAGAAGTGAGGTAGGGCGGTTTTAAGTTCTCCCCGCATTAAAGTCTCTGCCCACCAGAAATCACGACGTCATCCTG
>NC_036844.1:23118968-23137209 GCF_002910315.2 Salvelinus sp. IW2-2015
GTGCACGGGGGCATTGTCATGCTGAACAGGAAAGGGCCTTCCCAAAACTGTTGCCACAAAGTTGGGAGCACAGAATCATCTAGAATGTCATTGTATGCTGTAGCGTTAAGAGTTCCCTTCACTGGAACTAAGGGGCCTAGCCCGAACCATGAAAAACAGCCCCAGACCATTATTCCTCCTCCACCACCAAACTTTACAGTTAGCACTATGCATTGGCAGGTAGCGTTCTCCTGGCATCCGCCAACCCAGATTCGTCCGTCGGACTGCCAGATGGTGAAGCGTGATTCCTCACTCCAGAGAACGCATTTCCACTGCTTCAGAGTCCAATGCGGCGGCTTTACACCACTCCAGCCGATGCTTGGCATTGCCCATGGGATCTTAGGCTTTGTGTGCGGCTGCTCAGCCATGGAAACCCATTTCATGAATCTCCTGACAAACAGATCTTGTGCTGATGTTGCTTCCAGAGGCAGTTTGGAACTCGGTCGTGAGTGTCAGCATGAGTACAGGAGGGGACTAAGCAAACACCCCAGAGGGGCCCCCGGGTTGAAAGTCAACATGGCGGAGGTGTTTGTATCCGGGGTCCCTAATTTGGTGATGAGCTTGGAGGGGGTTTGGGTGTAATTACAGTGTAACAAGTATTGTAATTACTCATTGTTGAAAAGAGTTACAATGTTTGCAAAAGTAATCATAACCTCCCCTATCCTTAACCCGTAACCCAAGCCGTAACCGTAACCCTAAGTAACTTTAAGTAGCCTACAGTAACATTGTAGCAATGAGTAATGACAGTACTTGCTACATTGTAATTACAAGAATAATGACAAAGTAATAAGGTCACTGTAATGTAAAGTTAAACCAATGCATGTCCATTGTGTCTTCATCAAACGATTTCCCCTTCTATTCAAATATTTTTTGCCTAGTGACCTACAATGGCATCTGTTCCGAATCTGCTGGTGGGAATTCTGGATGAGCTGGTCTTAAAAGAGCTGAAGAGATTTAAGTGACACCTGACGCAGGAGGCGTTGGAAGGCTTTCGCTCCATCCCAAAGGGCCAGGTAGAGAATGATGACACTCATGACACCACCGTGGATAAGATGATAGCAGCTTACATGGACCAGGCACTGTGAAGATCACACTGGAGATACTTAAAAGGATGAGCCAAAACAATCTCGCTCAGAGGCTAAATAATACATTTGAAGATGTGTAGAGTGTGTGTTCCCTGTCTAAAACCATGTTACAATCTCTACTTTTGATCTGATTCTCTTACCGCACTTATTTACTGAGTTGTTTTTAAGGCTGGCAGAACAATGTAAACCATTATAAAGGGGAATGTGTATGGGGGCATAGTTTCAGACTTAAACATTATTATTAATACATTTTTCTCTAATAATTGTCCTATTATTTACAAATATTGCTATATCACTAATTCACTCACACATCCCAATCACACCGGCATGTGTAGGACAGCAACATGATCTCCACTTCATCTATCAGTTGGTAATATATATTGTGCAATGTGTCCTCTTCTCTCTTCTTGGAGGCCCTTTGGCTGTACCGTCCCAGCTCCCCAGGCCCCCCTCTTCAATGGAGGTGGATGATGAAAAGGATGATTTCCTTACCATGGTTGTCACGCCCTGACCTTAGAGATCCTTTTAATTCTCTATTTGGTTAGGTCAGGGTGTGACTAGGGTGGGCAATCTATGTTTTCTATTTCTTTGTTGGTATGGTTCCCAATCAGAGGCAGCTGTCTATCAATGTCTCTGATTGGGGATCATATTTAGGCAGCCTTTTCCCACCTGTTGTTTGTGGCATCTTGTTTTTGTGTAGCTGCCTGTGAGCAGCCCAGAACGTCACGTTTTGTTTTCTTCTGTATTGTTTTTGGTGAGTTTCATATTTTTTAAACATGTGGAACTCTAAGTACGCTGCACCTTGGTCCATTCATTCAGACGAGCGTGACAATGGTTATGAAGAAAAGGGATACTGGCCAGGAGCAGATTGACCAGGTCCTGAAAAAAGTAGACCAGATGTTGGCAGACCTTTAGGGATAGACTACCTCCTAATACAGTGGTTGTCAACCRTTTTCAGTTACTGTACCACCAACTGAATTTTGCTCTGCCCGGAGTACCCCTGAAGTACCCCCTCATGTGCATGTTACCAGTAGGCCTATGGTCATGAGTCTTCTCAAGTACCCCTGTGGGTTCTAGTTCGCCTGGTTGGAAACCGCTGTCSTAATACACTGCCATATCCATAATTGGCTAATTCATTCCATTATAATATAAGACCAAATGAATAAATCATACAAATTAGGATAGTTTTCTACATAAATGCATTATAATTTTGATATAACATGAATTAGAAAATACATTCCAGTGACATTGGCTTTTGTCATAGCATGAATCAATTCAAAGTTTATTTTTGACCTTTGTATGTTCTTGTGTCTTGYGCTGAGGTGGACCTTGTACTGGAGATAATATCTACTACAGTCAGATAATAGCTAAACAGCATATTATGATTCCACAGAGGCAGGTGACCACAGAGGTGATCGAGAATGTGGATTTGATATGGCCCTTTCTCATCATGTGATCCTAGACCTAATAGCAGACTCTTTCGGTTGGCTCTTGCTGTTTCATTGCCTACACATTGAATTGTTTGCCGAAAACAATGTATGCTGTAAAATATATARAGTTGAAGTCGGAAGTTTACATACACTTAGGTTGGAGTCATTAAAACGTGTTCATCTCTACAAACAATAGTACGCAAGTATAAACATCATGGGACCACGCAGCCYTCATACGGCTCAGAAAGGAGACGCGTTCTGTCTCCTAGAGAAGAACATACTTTGGTGTGAAAAGTGCAAATCAATCCCAGAACAACAGTAAAGGACCTTGTTAAGATGCTGGAGGAAACAGGTACAAAAGTTTTATATCCACATGAGTCCCATATCGAGTTCCATATCGACATAACCTTAAAGGCCGCTCAGCAAGGAAGAAGCCACTGCTCCAAAACCGGCATAAAAAAGCCAGACTACGGTTTGCAGCTGCACATGGGAACAAAGATCATACTTTTTGGAGAAATGTCCTCTGGTCTGATGAAACAAAAATAGAACTGTTTGGCCATAATGAACATCATCATGTTTGGAGGAAAAAAGGGGAGGCTTGCAAGCCGAAGAACACCATCCCAACCATGAAGCACGGGGGTGGCAGCATCATGTTGTGGGGGTGCTTTGCTGCAGGAGTGACTGGTGCACTTCACAAAATAGATGGCATCATGAGGATGCAAAATTATGTGGATATATTCAAGCAACATCTCAAGACTTCAGTCAGGAAGTTAAAGCTTGGTCGCAAATGGGTCTTCCAAATGGACAATGGACAACCCCAAGCATACTTCCAACGTTGTGGCAAAATGGCTTAAGGACAACAAAGTCAAGGTATTGGAGTGGCCATCACAAAGCCATGACATCAATCCTATAGAAAATGTATGGGTAGAACTGAAAAAGTGTGTGCGAGCAAGGAGTCCTACAAACCTGATTCAGTTACACCAGCTCTGTTAGGAGGAATGGGCCAAAATTCACTTATTGTGGGAAGCTTGTGGAAGGCTACCCGAAATGTTTGACCCAAGTTAAACAATTTAAAGGCAATGCTACCAAATACTAATTGAGTGTATGTAAACTTCTGACCCACTGGGAATGTGATGAAAGAAGTAAAATCTTAAATCTATCATTCTCTCTACTATTATCCTGACATTTCACATTCTTAAAATAAAGTGGTGATCCTAACTGACCTAAGACAGGGAATTTTTACTAGGATTAAATGTCAGGAATTGTGAAAAACTGAGTTTAAATATATTTGGCTAAGGTGTATGTAAACTTCCGACTTCAACTGTAGTTAAGGCTGCATTTTTTTCTATATAGTTTTTCTATATAAAAAACATTTGCATAGGCAACAAATTAGGTTAGTTCATTATGGTGATTATAAAGGGCATGCAATTTAGGCTTAAAATTGAATGCACATTTCGTTTCTGCATTCTTATCAACAACTATACAGGAACATATGCTAGCAGGCCTGTGTACAGACCATTCAGGGGGCAGGTGCTCAAAATAAAAAACATTCTAAGGGAAGCTGCGAAGAGAAATCACCTAAAAGCTACAGGTAAACAAACGCAATATTTAGATCTAAAGGTGACACTCTAGAGGAATGAGGAAAATGAAAATGTGTGGCTCAGAGACTACCAGAGGAAGTTGAGAAAGAAATTCAAGGGTCCTTTAAAAATTCTAAAGAAACTGTCAGATGTGCTGTATGAAGTAGTACAGTGTAATGGGCCTTATCATGCCATTGTAGACTACAACAGGCTCAAACCTTACTCTGGGGTTGTTTCAGAGCAAGAGGACACTGGTACGGAACAAGAGAATGAGTTGAGCACTGACTCATTTGTGCCTWGTCAGACATACAACTCCTCAAGGAAACAGGGTGCTCCGAGGATAAAGCAACCAGTGTAGCCTAGATTACCCTTCAGCAGAAGGGTGGACGGCAATGTGACACTGGGCTCCAACGGATGAAAGGGAATCCGACACTGTCAGGACTAAAATCTCAGTCGAAGACACAGAGACTCATAACCAGTGTCTGATGTGAGATGGGTCAAGCACCTGAGTCAATTGCAGCAGAAGYTCACATGGGTCATGGGGGTAGACCCCAAATAACTTAGGATGCCAATTTGCCAATAGGGTTTTGTGTTAAACACTCTCAACACTCTCAATGCATTGTACATGTATATGTTACTGTACAATGTCTCAGAGGTTGTGTTTATCCAGGCTATGTAACACAGAGTGTGTTTCAGTCTAAGAAGGGGGTCATGTAACGTGTGTGTATATTTCAGTGTCTCTCAGTCTATCACGCAAATTAGTTGCTGTATGTGATGATGCTGGGGCATGCTGGGTCTTTCAGTTTCGAGAGGCGCTTTTGTACGTTGGATTGGTGCTGGTGTGCACTACCCTTACAAAAAAACATGAACAAATTAATTGTGAAAAAAACACGTTGTTTTCGGACACATCAAATCAAATGTAATTTGTCACATGCTTCGTCAACAACAGGTGCTTACTTATCGGCCCTTCCCAACAATGCAAAGGGAAAAAAATTAAATAATAGAACAATAATAACACGAGGAATAAATACACAATGAGTAACAATAACTTGGCTATATATATGGGGTACCAGTACTGAGTCGATATGTAGGGGTACGAGGTAATCGAGGTAGATATGTACATATAGGTACTGTAGGGTTACAGTGACTAGGCAACATGATAGATATTAAACAGTAGCAGCAGCGAATGTGATGAGTCAAAAGAGTTCAATGCAGATAGTCRGGGTAGCTATTGGTTAACTATTTAGCAGTCTTATGGCTTGGGGGTAGAAGCTGTTCAGGGTCCTATCTGTACCGCTTGCCCTGCGGCAGCAGAGAGAACCGTCTATGACTTCCTCTGACACCGCCTGGTATGGTAGGGAGCACGGCCCAAGTGATGTATTGGGTCGTATACGCACTACCCTATGTAGCGCTTTGCAGTCGAATGCCAAGCAGTTGCCATACCAAGTGGTGATGCAGCCAGTCAAGATGCTCTCAATGGTGCAGCTGTAGAACTTTTTGAGGATCTGAGGGCCCATTCCGAATCTTTTCAGCCTCCTGAGGGCGAAGAGACGTTGTTGTGCCTGCTTCACGACTGTGTTGGTGTGTGGACCACGATAATTCCTTAGTGATGAGGAACATGAAGCTCTTGACCCGCACCACGACAGCCCTGTCAACCTCCGTTTCCTGTAGTCCACGATCAGCTCCATTGTCTTGCTGACATTGAGGTAGAGGTTTTTGTCCTGGCACCACACCACCTCACTGATCTCCTCCCTATAGGCTGCCTCATCGTCGTCGGTGATCAGGCCAACCATTGTTGTGATGTCAGCAAACTTAATGATGGTGCTGTAGTCGTGTGTGGCCACACAGTCATGGGTGAACAGGAAGTACAGGAGGGGACTTAGTGTTGAGGGTCAGTGTGGTGGATGTGTTGTTGCTAACCTTCACCACCTGGGGGAGGCCCGTCAGGAAGTGCCGGATCCAGTTGCAGAGGGAGGTGTTCAGTCCCAGGGTCCTAAGCTTGGTGATGTACCATAACCCATTCAAAGGAATGGGGTATGGTATCATTCAACCTCTGAATGGAGACATACACAAACCATGTTTCAATTGTCTCAAGGCTTAAAAATCCTTCTTTAACTTGTCTCCCCTTCATCTACACTGATTAAAGTGGATTTAACTGTCCATATACTGTCCACATACTGTCCATATACTGTCCATATACAGTCCATATACTGTCCACACCATCATACARWGAGTTTATAAAACATTAAGAACACCTGCTTTTTCCATGACATAGACTAACTAAGTGAATCCAGATGAAAGCTAGGATCCCTTATTGACGTCACAGTATATAGACAATATGTGGACAGTATGTGGACAGTATATGGACAGTATATGGACAATATGTGGACAGTATGTGGACAGTATATGGACAGTATGTGGACAGTATGTGGACAGTATGTGGACAGTATATGGGCAGTATATGGGCAGTATGTGGACAGTATATGGACAGTATGTGGACAGTATGTGGACAGCATATGGATAGAAAAGGTGTGAGCCTTGATTATAATACAATATATACATAAGAAGTGAGTAAAACAGTATGTAAGCATTATTCAAGTTAAAAATGTAAACATTATTTYAATATTATTAAAAGTGTTTAAATCAGTAATCCTTAATTAAGGCCTAGATTCAATCAGATCAAGCATTAACTGGTGACAGCAGACACCCGCATAGCGGAAGTTTTGACTGTGTAGGAGGTGGAACTGCGTTGGAGCCATCAAATCAGTGAGCAACTGTTCTTGAGATCATTGTCAGGAAGCCACACCCACCACAACTTGCATTAGAAGTTCAGAATGAGAAGGTACAGGATATATAGAAATAATCACGCTCAAATTGAAAAATCATCAAACAAAATAATTAGGATTTATATTATACTAATCAAAGTGTAGATTACATCTCACATACTAGTGTTCCAACTTGTAAACAAGGCTGCATGGGATTTCTGTTCATGTGACTCCGTGAATGGAAATGTCTGCTTTATGTATAATGCCTGGAGCCACTTCTGGATTGGACAGCTCTAATGCAGTCCCACATCCGACACCGCAAAATAACTGATATGTGAATGGTAAAGTGATCTAAAGCGATCTGATTGAACAAAGGCCTAAAACATTAACAAAGTGTTTTCCTCGCTACAGTTTCAGTAAAAAGCTGAAGGATGGGGCTTGAGAAATGCAACTACTATCAAATCCATACACTATGCTATGGATGCAAAGACTGACCATCCATTATATACAAATTATAGTTTTATCTATGTTTTTCGGCTATACATTGGTTGTTTACATTTACTTTGTTTACAAACATTGGAGTAGTACAAGCTTATATTTTGGGTTCTGATGGGGTATGACAGTTGAATTAAGCTTATGAGGCATTTATACGTTATATTCTTCAAGAATTAATGGGTACATATTATTAATTTATAGTCCTACAGTCCAAAAATGAATGTAGCAGCTAAGGCGTGGGTTCCCAAACCTTTTTGGCCCACGACCCCATTTTGATATCTGAAAATGATCGTGAAACCATGTGAAAAAAAATTATGTAATAAACAGCCAATTGTAACTTTTTTATTGCGGCTATGGCAGTCAACTGCAAAACATTCAAACAGTATTTTTGATTGTATTCTCAACTCACTATCATATACTTTTAATGTGGGGCTATGACAGTCAATTGCAAATTGGTCTGACATAATTTGTCTTTTCTCACCAACACTAATGAGATGGGTGTGCTTGATGCATGTCACGTCGGAGCTTCTCAAAGTCAGCGGGTGTGGTCGACAGTGCGCCCCTCATTTCTCCTGTCACATCCAACCTGGATTGAAATTTGTTTTTAATGCAGACGAGAAAACTGAATCAGCGTACGATAAGTTTTAATGCTTGGAGGGAGGCAGCCCAGTATTCCCTTTGAGTCAGAAACCAAAACTCCTGCAGAGTGACTCATGAATGCTTCGGTCGTGTGACAGCTCAATCAGCTGTTCGATTTCAGTTACCAGCATGTCAACCGAGACAGCCAGGATCACAGTCAAACAGATTTAGCTGATTCAGTCACTCATCTGTAGTGTCCCCTGCATCTGTGTTTTTATATTTCCCCTGCATGCTTGCGTTCAGTTTGTTCGGTTTCCCAAAAACTGTATGTCTGTTACTTAAGTAAGGAGACACATTTTCTTTTCATTACACAGAAAGTCAACAAAGTCTGTTTTTTACATCCATTGTGAATGACAACAGTTCCTCTCTCAATTTGAAAAATCTTTCCAACACTCCCCCTCGATAACCACCAAGCCTTGGTATGAAATAGAACATTGTCATGCTCTGATCCCATATCTCTACATAGTTTTGCAAACAGGCGTGCGCGATGTAGTTTACATTCAAAGTTACCTGCTGCATATCTCAGAATTCTGGCTCAGCTCTTTTGCCACCAGATGCTCTCGGTGTATCCATTATAGCTCAGTGGATGTAACATGCAATGCCTCCATATGGCAGAGGGAGACACATTCATAACTAGAGTGCAGAGGCCTGCCCGCAGTCCTGTGATAGATGGAGCCCCATCTGTGCAAAAGTCCACCATTCGATCCTGGAATCTGTTTTTTGCCAATATAGCTGAACATCCCCTTTTCCGTTTCATGCTTGGGAATCGTGAGAGAGAACAATATGTCCTTGTGAATAACATCCCCCAACATGTAGCGAACAAAAGTCAATGCATCTCGGCCCTCACAGCTAACATCCATTTGGAGAGCATAAGGTGGGGAGTTTTTAAGTCGTTCAGTCAGAGTTTCCTCTTGATTGCTAACTATAGCATCAATTCTTAGTTTCACAGTTATCGGACAAAGGTATTAATGTGAGTTTCTGTGCCTCTGCCTCCCCACACATTGTTTTCAACATATCAATTGTTGCCGGTAATATCAATGTCTCTACAAAAGTGTGTGGTTTCATAGCATGTGAAAAGGTAGTGTTAACATGCAAACTCTAAATYTAATAAATGTGAAAAGATGGTTTCACGTGGGAAATTCAAGTTCAACATGTGAAAACAGCTATTTCACATTTGAAAATMTGATATTTACATGGGAAACTGCAAATTTGACATGTTTTTTTTGCAAGGGTATGTTCATCCAAATAAATGACAACTTGATTATTTAATGGGAAACAAGGCAACGGTAAAAATGTCGTCGCCCACAAATGATGCAGCCCCCCCCCTTGGGCCAACTGAGATATAGCGTGTGACTAACACATTTCAGTTAATTACTATAGCTCCCACCTTGGGTCAATCAGTGTAATTTTGTAAATGCCGGATCTCTATGGCAAAACGCATCATTCACCCATGTTTTGTTAAAATCGGGCCAGTGCTGTCTGAGATATCGCGTGTGACTAACAGGCTGACTACACCGCTCGTGTCGCYTGCGCGAGCGTTGCAAAATAAATGTAGAAATCTATATTATTCAATTATTGCACCCACACTGCTCGCGAGTGCCAATGAGCGTCTGCGTTGCCAACGGCTAAAATAGAAGTCAGTTCTATTTGTGACACAGATCGAGTTGCAAGTCCTGCCTCTCCCATCTCCTCATTGGTTTATAGAAGCAYGTACCCACATGTCATTTCCTCATTGGTTATAACCACGTGGGTGACTGACAGACGAACGAGGTCGGTGGCGGTAATGCACCTAATTTATGAAAGTTGACAATCGCAATATAAAGTCCAGAGAAGAAAAAGGCTGGAAGGAGGAGAGATGACTAGAAACGATTCGGTTGACCGTTTTATGTGTGGATTAATTGTCAGAGTAGAGGACCTTGTGCATTTCAGGTAAAATAACAACTCAATGTTTATATCCCAGGACAAATTAGCTAGRAACAGCAAGCTATCTAAATGGGACAAATTAGTTAGCAAGTGCAAGCTAGCTAGCTAAATTGCCTTAAATGTTTAATGCTTTTTGACCTGTCCTCAAATCAATGTAATTGGTTCAGAGTTTGTTTTGATATTTTAACCTGCGTGTCGTGATCGCGTTTGGTGTGGGGGGACAAAATAAATGTATGCACGATGGCGCACACACGCAGCCYGTTTGGGTTCCGTGTAACGTACAAACAGATGGACAGACAGAGACAGATCCCGATTTCATCTTGGGGGACAATAATCTTTATGCTGGACTGTTTCTGCTAGTTAAAGACATGCTCCGTAACTTTAGTGACTACTAATTATTGTTGTAACCTCCCGCTTTGGGCTGGATGTGTCAATGAGTAGTTTATACATTTCCCTCCACATGAGCCAGCCCCCTAGCAATTTGAGTTCTAGCCAATGAGTTTCAGCCCCTCGCCATTTGATTGACAGCTAGCAAGATTCACACATAGCAGAGCGAGAGGAGGAACACTCTATTCTCACCACTTCGATACTGCTAAGACCGGAAGTGGCTTTTTCGTAGCAGGTTAAAATAATTTAAGCAGCAGGTTTGGATAATTAACATAGCAGATTAGGAGACTGAGGTTAAGATTAGGAAAAGGGTTATGGTTAGCGAAAAATGCTGTCTTAACCTGCTACGAAAATCACTTCTGGCCGTAGCTGTATCAAAGTGCTGTGAAAAGAGTATGTCCCGAGCGAGAGCAATGATGTGGTGCACATATTTGCACATATGTGACTGGTGTAGTACTCACTTTTCTGGGACTACTTTTGGCTCGTGAGATCTACTTTTAAGCCTACTGGATAAAAAGCATACAAAAGTACAGAAGAATCTCTTTCACAAACAACCTGTATGTGTGAGTTTCGGTGGCTGAACAGTCTCGTTACAATACCAAATGCTTCTGTACCGGATTTCTGTAACAACACACTCAGTCACTCATCATCACAAATGGTTAGCAAGCTAGTTACAGTGCCTCCTAAACATACGATTGACATCGGAAAATACATTATAAATACATTTCATTGATTGATTGATTATGCTGGGGACAATAAAATGCCTCTTTACAATGTGCAGTTTTGTCACACAACACAATGCTTCAGATGTCTCAAGTTCTGAGGGAGCATGCAATTGGCATGCTGGCTGCAGGAATGTCTACCAGAGCTGTTGCCAGATAATTGAATGTTCATTTTTCTACCACGAGCTGCCTCCAACAACGTTTTAGAGAATTTAGCAGATCATCCAACCGGCCCTCAAAACCACAGACCACGTGTAACCAGCCAGCTCAGGACCTCCACATCCTGCTTCTTCACTCGCAGTATCGTCTGAGGGGGGGGGGGGGGGTATGGTGTCTGTAATAAAGCACTTTTTTGTGGGAGAAAAACACATTCTGATTGGCTGGGCCTGGCTCACCAGTGGGTGGACCCTGAATTTAGGACCTAATTTATTTATTTCAATTGACTGATTTCCTTATATGAACTGTAACTCAGTAAAATATTTGAAAATGTTGCATGTCCGTATATAGTTTTTGTTCAGTATATATAGGTAGCTACCATAGGCGGAAATCCCAGGGGGGACGGGGGGGACACGACCCCCATCCTGGGGAAAATATGATT
Organism: Salvelinus sp. IW2-2015; assembly: GCF_002910315.2. Taxonomy (NCBI): domain Eukaryota; kingdom Metazoa; phylum Chordata; class Actinopteri; order Salmoniformes; family Salmonidae; genus Salvelinus; species Salvelinus sp. IW2-2015. The sequence goes on from NC_036844.1 coordinate 23,130,632, forward strand.
TGTCCCCCCCAATATATCACTGTAAAATAACTATGTAATTTCAATAATATTAATAATACGCAATGAAAGCACTTGTGCTGATTATAGACACTTAATAGCGCGTTTTTTTAAATTTCCACAGATTGCGACCCCCCCGCCTTTGCCTCACCAATGGTTTGATCCCACTGCCAGTTCTTTAGCTGGCAAGGTAATAGGGGCTCGTTCTACTGTCCGAAAGGCACTCAAATGTACGTAACTGACGTGAGGTAATCCAGTCAATCGCGCTTGCAATGGTTATATATTTTTTTAATGTTGCAGGGTTCACACACTAGCTGAATTTGCAGAGCTAGCGCGCAAACTAAAGCAAACATTAACTATCAAGCTGCTAGTACCTATTCCATTTATGTGGCGTCGTCAAGGATGGAATATTTGCTATCGTCAGTTTATTCCAAGTTAGCATGCAGCTGTAGTGCTTCAAAGTCCCTGTGATAAGGTTAGCGATAAACTGAAGTCCAAACTGAACTGAACTACACTCTCTTATACATTGTCTTAAATATATTGTATGGTCTCGTTGGCAAAAGCTAAATTGGTCGCTAGTGAATTTTTTATTTTTTTCACCTTTAACCAGGTAGCAAAGGATTATAGCAAACACAACAGAAACGGAATTGGGGCTCGCTAGCTTTGCAAATTCAGCTATTTTTGGAAGCCTGCCAATATGAAACAAACTATGTTAAAATTTCAAAACGTTGCAGCTGTGTTGTGTAAATGTGTGTGTGCAGCTAGACCGGTCAGCCGCCAGCCAGGTAGAAAAATGTCAGAAAAAAGTAAAAAGACGGACATCAGAGTATTTTTCAGTACACCAAAACGCAAGTAAGAACTCCAGTAGCCTAATATCTCAAAGACCAGTTGATAAAATGTTCATAAGAAAGAAGTGAAATGCTAATGGAAATATTTCAACATGATGTCATTAGGCAGAGCAGGCAACAGATGGCACACAGACAGCAGAGCTGGGGACAGATATGCAGGGACAGACTGGCAGAGACAGGGAGTCTCAGGAAGTTTGTTGAGTCTTTGTTTGGCAACATTATGAAAGGTTCTCCATTTTTTTGATTTGTAAAATAGGGACATAATTGGAAAATGCCATGAATACCCCCACTCTCAATTTAAACTGGTGACTGAACCAAGATTTGTTTAAGGCAATGGTATTGCTGTTGTGATTGATTGTGTAGTTTGGGTACCGGTAGTTAGGAGTACAGCAAACACCTTATTTCTTTTCTAGGAGACAGACTGAGTCAGTGAGGGTGGTGAAGGGGAAAGAGCCAGGAGAGAGACTTCAGAGGCAGTGTCACAGCCACGGCAGGACCAGGTGTCACCCTTGTGCCAGCAGCACCAGTATAGGGGACAGTGGCACAGCATCGTCCAGTTACCTCAGTGATGACACAAAACCATATCAGCCACACCCACAATTTATAGAACCGCAAACTTCTTGCAAACGTTTCAAGAGAGACGAACACTGCACTGATAAGGAACATTGCTATAACTATTATTATTATTAGTATTATAATGAATTTAAACAAGTTGGGACAACCCTTCAGTTAACTACTGTACCTAACATTATCCAGTAGTAGTGATTATGGTCCCTCAATATACATTTAACATATTACAACATAGTATATGTGTTACAGCACTACTTTTGGTGTCCCCTCAGGATTGCTCCTGAGAAAATGTCATGTAATTGTCCCCTCCAAGGTTGATATCAGATTTTCGCCTGGTAGCTACACAAACTCGGCTGATGACGCAGTCTAATCGGGTGCACAGAGGAAAATGGCGCAACAGGTGCATTTATTTTGGCATTGTCTACATGTAAAACAATTATGGAAAGATATTCACAGTTTTATAATTGTTCATATTCTTGATGACTTGTTTTTTTATGGGAGAATGTGTTGCTCGGTTTCCTTAACCATAATAACGATAAAGAAAAACAATTTTACCTCATAAATCTAATTGTGCTGATGGAAAAATGTCATATTCATAAATGTAAATTCACTAATAAAAAAACAGCAGTACATTAAGACCATTCAACATTATTCTAATAAGAAAGCTGTTAAAGCAATCAATATGTGTGTTTCTTTTAAGGTATTTGTATAATCTGTAATTTGTTGTACCCKCTAGCATATGTTATCATTGTCTATTTTTGTACTTCTTGTATGTAAACAGACTATTCTACATTATAATTTTTTTTTATTTATTTTTTTTATAAAAAGGGCGCAACAGGAGGCGCAGGAGGTCTGTAGCCTACAGCGCAAATTAGCAGAGGCAACTAACGGACGGGGTGGCGAATTTGACGACGTCACAACGATTTGCGGCAGACAGTGGGTCCCGAACAACAATAAAATTTATATATATATTTAAAACAAACATTTTTGGCGACCCAAAAGCCCACTTCGGAAGGTAAGCAGAGCTCTTATTTGCACGTGCCTGTTGTCTATAGGTGATACGCATCATAAAGCGAAAGTGAAAATAGTATTTTGTATGATATAGACAAGTTTGTAACTTTTGATGGGAAGACTAAGTTACCATTTCAGACAGATAAAGGTTGTCTACACATTCTGAGAGAGGACGTCAACGAATGTTTGGGATATTCTTAAAATGTTTGTTCGGTGTTGCTTAGAGTGCGATATGAATTCGTTATGGATAGTCTATAATCACGCAAAAGTCTTGAGTGAAGGTGTTCGATGGCTTTTTCCTGCGCGTAAGCCATGCGCCATGATTAGTAATCAGTAATCAGTTCGTAATTTGAAAMAAAAAGCACCTACAATATGCCCCTCTATTCGAATAATTTTCTCTTCAACTGTCGTTGTAAGATACCTGCCTTACATGTAGCCTGGGTATCAGTCTGTTTGGGCTATCCTTTCACTGCTTGCCATTCCTTGTAATGCCTCATCTTTGGCGTATGACACGGAGTACAAGGAGTGGAACCTAAGCATAAACAGACCTGGATTGCAGGCTACCTTACATGTATATTTGGGTGATTCTGCAACTACGGGCCCTTCTATGTCCTATGTCCTTATATAATAATAATAATACACAACTGTGAGGACTGACGCTGAAGATGAGAAGCAGGTACGGGGAGTCAACATTTAATTTGGAACGGACATAGAACAGGACAGGAACGGCGTCAGCACCGGGTAACATAAGGACATACAACAGTTAATGCAGCAGCGGGTAACAGAGCTGGGGAACTGGCAAATATAGGGAAGGTAATAAAACAGGTGAATGAGTCCAGGTGCTGATGCGTGTGACGAGGGAAGCAGGTGTAATAATGTAATAATTACACATAATTACACGTAATAATGGTGGCAGGAGTGCGCAGTGCTGGGCAGCCTGGCGCCGTCGAGCGCCGGGGTGGCCACCTGGCGTCCTACCTGGACGAGCCTGATGGGCCGGCCGAGGCCTTTGCGCTGGACCAGCCAGCTGGGGCTTAGAAGCCCGGCGAACTGGCTGAGGCATGGGAGCCCGACGAACTGGCTGAGGCGTGGGAGCCCGGCGAACTGGCTGAGGCGTGGGAGCCTGGCGAACTGGCTGAGGCGTGGGAGCCCGGCGAACTGGCTGAGGCGTGGGAGCCCGACAAACTGGCTGAGGCGTGGGAGCCCGGCGAACTGGCTGAGGCGTGGGTGCCTGACGATCCGGTTGAGGTGTGACAGCCTGACGATCCCACTGGGACGTGGAAGCCTTGTGAGCCAGCTGAGGCGTAAAAACCTGACGTTCCGGCTGAGGCCTGATGTGGGATGCGCCTGTGGGATGCGCCCGAGGCCTGCCGAGCCAACTGGGGCAAGGAAACCTCTCGAGCCGGCTAGGGCAAGGAAGCCCGACGATCCAGCTAAGGCACCCCCGGTTCCATCGGCGGTAGCCCCCGGACCCGATGTCACCACCAACCGATAAGCCAGCCCTCACCGATGCTTAATTTGATTGCTGCTGCATTCTGTAAGGACCAACGCTGGAGATGAGAAGCAGGTACGGGGAGTCAACATTTCATTTGGAACGGACATAGAACAGGACAGGAACGGCGTCAGCACCGGGTAACATAAGGACATACAACAGTTAATGCAGCAGCGGGGAACAGAGCTGGGGAACTGGCAAATATAGGGGAGGTAATAAAACAGGTGAATGAGTCCAGGTGAGTCCAATAATGGCTGATGTGCGTGATGAGGTAAGCAGGTGTGCATAATGATGGTGGCAGGAGTGCACAGTGCTGGGCAGCTTGAGGGCGCCAGGGGGAGAGAGCGGGAGCAGGCAAGACATAACAATAACAACAATAACACAATATTTTAGTTCTCAGTGTTTATTATGATTTTAGTGGCAAAGCAGAATAAAAAATTGAACTATGATGTAAACTCCAAGCAGAGCCCCAAGTCCAATGGTATATCCTCTGGCGTGTTGATGTTAATGTGTTGATGTTTTCTGTATCCATAGCCAGAATGATTTTGCAGTGCATGGTGATCTAACAGGTTTCCTGTTTTATTCATCAGAGGTGTAGGGAGGGTGAAGTCTGTGAATCCAAAAAATAGTAATTATAAAGATGATTAACAAAATATGCACACAACAGTATTCATAACTTGGTTTTTGTGGTGAATGAAAATAACAGTTTTGATACTGGTTTTCATACACATACCTTGTCCATAATGTAGAGGRCTATGAGATATTCATTGAAGAGGTAAGGAAGGAGGATGGTACATTCCTCATTAATATCCTTTTTTCAAGAGAATGTTATTTAGTTACCACGGAAACATATTGTGACACTGAAGCACATGGCTGCAGCAGACAGTTGTTCCAGATGTGATGTGCAGAAGCTGAAGTAAAATCTAGGTAAATATTGCTTGTGTAGAGAATATTTTTATTGTCAGTCATTTCCAAACAGGCTATAATTTCTTTAATTTGTGGTAGAATAGAAAATAAATGTATATATTTTATGTTTTTAGTGTAAACTATATGCTAAGCAGCCTGTCATGTTTCTCCAAAACATAATTTCCATCACAGTCATTTTCATCACAAAATTAACTGTGTTGGAAATGACAGAACGTGGTGGAAATGACAAAAATCCATGATATTATTAGTTCTAACTTTTTTWAAACTTTAGGCTTATTGTCACGATCGTCGTAAGCATACTCGGACCAAAGCGCAGCGCGATATGGGTTCCACATGTTTATTCAATGAAACGCACAAAAACAATAAAGAACAAACGAAACGTGACGTTCTGGAGTGCTCACAGGCAACTACACAAAAACAAGATCACACAAAAAAACAGTGGGGAAATGGGTGCCTAAATATGATCCCCAATCAGAGACAACGCTAAACAGCTGCCTCTGATTGGGAACCATACCAGGCCAACATAGAAATGAAACAACCTAGATTACCCACCCTAGTCACACCCCGACCTAACCAAAATAGAGAATAAAAAGGCTCTCTATGGTAAGGGCGTGACAGTACCCCTCCCCCCCAAAGGTGCGGACTCCGGTCGCAAAACCTGACTCTATAGGGGAGGGTCTGGGTGGGCATCTAGCGTCCATGGCGGCTCCGGTGTGGGGCGAAGTGGATCCGCCAGCATCGGTGGAGGCTCTGGTGCGGGACGAAGAACCCGCTCATCCCGCGGATCCAGCATCGGTGGCGGCTCTGGTGCGGGACTTTGCCCCCGCCCGGGGGAGCCGGGTAGAACGCCGTGCCCGGACTGGGCCTCGGCGCAGAGGAGGGCCCCAGCCATGGAGCTGGGTTGAACGCAGCACCCGGACTGGGCACCGTTGCCGAGGAAGGCTCCGGCCATGGAGCTGAGTTGGCCGCCGTGCCTGGACTGGGCACCAGCGCAGAGGAAGGCTCCGGCCTTGGAGCGGGACTGGACGCCGTGCCTGGACTGGACATTGGCGCAGAGGAAGGCTCCTGCCATGGAGCGGGACTGGACACCGTGCCTGGACTGGGCACCGGCGCAGAGGAAGGATCTTGCCATGGAGCTGGACTGGACGCCGTGCCTGGACTGGGCACCGGCGCAGAGGAAGGCTCCTGCTATGGAGCGGGACTGGACACTGTGACACCGTGCCATGGACTGGGCATCATGCGCAGAGAGGAAGGTGCCTGCCCCATGGAGCGGGACTAGGGACGCACGTGCCTGAACTGGGCACGCGCAGAGGAATAGCTTGTCCAGGTGTAGCGGGACTGGACTGCCGTGCCCGAACTAGACTCGGCGCCCGAAGAAAGATGTCCTCCTGCCATGGAGCGGGACCGTCTGAGACGCCGGCCCTGGACTGGGCCCATCAAGGGCTGCAGAGGAAGGCTCCGTGCCATGGAGCTGGAATGGCCGCCGTGCTGGACTGACATGGCGCAGAGAAGCCTCCTGCCATGGAGCGGGACGACTCGTGCTGGACTGACATGCGCAGAGGACCTCCGCCATGGACGGGGACTGGAACCGGCTGCTGGACCGGTGCAGAGGAAGGCCCCCTTGGAGCTGGATGGACCGCCGTGCCTGGACTGGGCACCGGCGCAGAGGAAGGCTCGGCCTGGAGCAGGACTGGACGCCGTTGCCTAGACTGGACATCGCCGCAGAGGAAGGC
>NC_036844.1:23137234-23146756 GCF_002910315.2 Salvelinus sp. IW2-2015
GAAGGCTCCGGCCATGGAGCAGGACTGGACGCCGTGCCTAGACTGGACATCGGCGCAGAGGAAGGCTCCTGCCATGGAGCGGGACTGGACACCGGACCTGACCTGGACTTCGGTGCAGAGGAAGGCTCCGGCCTTGGAGCTGGACTGGACGCTGTGCCCGGACTGGGCCCCGACGTAGAGGAAGGCTCCGGCCTTGGAGCTGAACTGAACGCCGTGCCTGGACTGGGCATCGGCGCAGAGGATTTTCGGACCGTGTTCCTGTCGCAGGAGGTTCCTGACTGTGGACCGTCGTAGGAGGTTCTGGACTGGGGACCGTCGCCGGAAGCCTGGTGCGTGGAGCCGGCACAGGTGGCACCGGACTGGTGACACGCACCTCAGGGCGAGCGCGAGGAGCAAGCACAGGACATACCGGACTGGGGAGGCACACTGGAGGCCTAGTGCGTGGAGCCGGCACAAGTGGTACCGGACTGGTGACACGCACTTCAGGGCGAGTGCGAGGAGGAGACATAGGACGTACCGAACTGGGAAGGCGCACCGGAGGCCTAGTGCGTGGAGCTGGCACAGGACGTACTGGCCTGTGGAGGCGCACTGGAMACCTAGTGCGTAGAACCGGCACAAATTGTACCGGAACGATGACACACTTCGCACGGCGAGGGCGGGGAGCTGGCACAGGACGTACTGGGCTGTGAAGGCGTACTGGAGACTTGGTGCGTAGAGCCGGCACACATGGTACCGGACAGATGACACACTCCTCAAGGCGAGTGCGGAGAGCTGGCACAGGACGTACTGGGCTGTGGAGGCGTACTGGAGACCTGGTGCGTGGAGCCGGCACAGTTTTTACCAGACTGCTAGCATGCTCCTCAGGACGAGTACGGCAGAGCTGACCTGGTGGCATCAAAACTGATGATGCTCCTTAGCGAATGTTGTGGCATCATACACAAACACAACAACTCTCATTTCTCTCCCTCAATTTTTCAATCAGCTCACTGACGGTCTCTGACTCTCGTCACTCTCCTCCAATTTCTCCATCTTCTCCAGATTGGCTCTGGTTCACTATCCTCGGCTCCGCCGACCACCCCGTGTTCCCCCCCAAAAAAATTTTGGGGCTGTTCTTTGGGCTTTCGTTGTGGCAGGACTCCGGTGCTGTCGCTGTCTTCTCTCTCCTTGCGTCTGCTTCCAAGGAAGGCTTTCGTGTCCTCCCATTATTTCCTAAAGTCCAGGATATCTTCTCCTCCCAAGCCAGGATACCTTCTCCTCCTGGGCACGCTGCTTGGTCAGGTGTGGTTGGGAATCTTTCTGTCACGATCGTTGTCGTAAGCATACTCGGACAAAGAGAGCGGATAAATGGATTCCACATGTTTATTCAATGAAACGCACAAAAACAATAAAGAACAAACGAAACGTGACGTTCTGGAGTGCTCACAGGCAACTACACAAAAACAAGATTCCACAAAAAAACTGTGGGGAAATTGCTGCCTAATATATCCCCAATCAGAGACAACGCTAAACAGCTGCCTCTGATTGGGAACCATACCAGGTCAACATAGAAATAAAACAACCTAGATTACCCACCCTAGTCACACCCAGACCTAACCAAAATAGAGAATATAAAGGCTCTCTATGGTCAGGGCGTGACACTTATTTAATCATGAAAACTTAAGTAGTATTTTTCTTTGTTTTTAGAAGATGTCACATAAGCAGCACAGAGGTCACAGACATAGAAACAACATTTTAAAATGATCCTATATGATACCAGGAACATCTGCAAAAAGACAGGGAGAGATACTAGAAGAAAAAGAAAAGGGAGAAGTGAAATCTATCTCTGAGCTTACAAAGCCAGAACAAAGKAACAAGAGAAGACAATGGAAATGCAACCAAAACAGACTTTAAAGAGAACAGTTGCAATGGAGACCTAKCTATCAGGCAACACACCACCTCAGCCACCAGATGACTTGCAGCCAGAACATGAGGCCACATACCTGCCCCTAACTTACCTGCCCCAGATGCACGCGTTGATACCCCTTTCTCATCATCTGCAACGGGAATGAGAAGTTTGGAAGAGGTCGCTCAAAAACATACAGAGATCTTTGCATGACAAATGTCAAACTTGATAAAACTTTATGGAAAGCTGAGAAATACAAAAAAAGGTATGATCAACTGATGAAGAAAATAGAGAGACAAGATTCCCCAAAGACAAAACAGCAAATGAAGGGAACTCCGAAGAACGTGACAAGGATTTTATTCTTTCAAAATGCCATCATTGCAGAGTTAAGGCAAAAGTATCAAAAAATGCTCAGTGTCAAGGACAAACAAGCGGCTTCAAAAACGCTCAGAGGCAAAATCCTGAGAAAGTATGGCTTGGTCAAAGCCGCAAACAGAGTATTTGGATTTTCAGGTAAAAGCAATGAGGGCAAATGAAAACAGGCCAACAAGTCTTCAATACTCCACAGGAAAAAGCAGTGTAACAGAATTAGCACAGCCACAGAAGAGAAAATCACTAGATTCTATGAACGTGATGACAACAGCAGAGCAACAACAGGGAAAAAGGACACACAAACAAAAAAACAGAAGAGCTTCTTGAATGGCACAATTCAGAATCTTTATCAGAAGTTTAAGAGGGGAATATTCAGAGATGAAAATGTCCTACTTTTAATTCTGTAAAAMATGTCCTTTTAGGGTTGTCAAGCCAACAGTCCAGGATAGGGACACGTCTCTGCAAAACCCACGCCAACCTCCAGTTCATGGCGGACAAACTACAGCATCACAAAGTGATCGGCTGCAGGTGCTATGAGAACCTAGTTGAGTCGTTGTGCTGTGAGGCCCTGAAGAAAGAGTGCATGTACAGAGGAGTTCCCTTCGCCAAACAAAATAGCTTAAATATCTGACTTTGATGCTGGTGAGCAGACATGATGGTTTGAGTGGAAAAAAACCTGAGGCGAGAGAGAGGAAAAATAAAGAGGGAAACGTGGAGAAGTTCACTGTACATTTGACAGTAAAAGAAAAGGCGTGTGTCACACTGCAGATTCTATTGGAGGACTTCTCCAAAGGATTGAAAGAGAAGTTGGGGAAACGTGTACAACATTTGAAACCAATACTCCAAACTGAGAGAATTAAAAGAGAATCTGCAGAAAGAGGAGATCATAGTGCATATTTACTTTGCAGAGAACAATCTGTGTAAATACACCAGTAAAGTCCAGGCAGTTCACTTTGGTGATTCTCACAAACAGGTGACCCTCCACACTTGTGATGGATATACCACAAATGATACAGTTTCACTTTGCTCACTGAGCTCTTCTATGCGGCATGACCCCTCTGCTATCTGGGCCCATCTCTCAAAAACACTGGCCTACTTCCTTGAGCTTTGCCCATTGGCTACATTTGGAATCTTACTTTGTCTTATATTGATTACATGTTTAACAATGGTTGTTGTTCAAAATATTTGCAATAAAAACACATTTTCATGTGTTTTTTTTACCCAGATGCCATTTCCACCCCACCCTTTTTTTTATAGGTAAATTAGTATATTATGTATAATTTACATTGATTGATTTGTTTTAGATAGGGAAATCATATGGTTGTTATCATAATCTCACAAAAAGGTTGGGTGGAAATATAATATTTCTCATGATAAATGAATGTTTTCTGCTGTCACAAAGGCACGTTTATACATTCAGGCGTCGTGTTGATTTATTAATATAGGAAAACCTTAAAAATCAAAAAAYATAATATTCAATACAAGTTCATGTACAAATGTATAAGAAATGTGTTATAAATTAATTGTATTATATTTCATTTTCAACTAAAATTGATGTTTAATGACGTGATGTAAATTACATTTGTCTATGGCTGTCTGAGAAAAAATTATAAAAATCCCCGAATAGGACAATTGCAGCCATTATCAGATATTATTTCTAGACAAATCAAAGACAATTATAATACTGGTAAAATGGTGTATCAATAAGATCACATTTCTGAATGCTTGCAGGGCCAAAGTGCCCGAAGTTGCAGAATCACCCATTTACGTTCTAAACAACATTGTGGACTGGAGCTGGAATAGCCAGCCCAAAATAGAGCAGCCARACAGTGTCCTGACCCACAATGTAATCTATAGAGACAAACGCTGTACCGTCTCCCTAGTTGTTGGTCATAATCAGTCAAATATATTATTTGTAGAGCAAATCAGATTTTTTTTCTGCATGATAAGTGGCTCAAACTGTAAATGCTGTATCCCCATCTGTATTCACTGATCATTTCCTTTCCCGCAATAAGTTACAATGTACTTACAAGAGTAACCCTAATCATAACATCAGCCCTTAACCTTAACCCTCCTTTACAAAGGTCCACAGTGTGTGTAACACCGAGTAGTTACAATAGTACTATTTATCCCACACTGTCTGGAATACAGGAACAATTACACATGTTTTTCTCACCTATTCTAATATTCTGTGTCTAGTGATTGACCTACAATGGCGCCTCGTTCGGAATCGGGTCTGCTGCTGGAAACTCTGAAGAAGCTGGGCAAATCTGATCTGAAGACATTTCAGTGGCACCTGATAAGTGGTGATGTGTTGGATGGCTTCTGCTCTATCCCAAAGGCCGGGTTGGAGTTTGCTGACAGGGAGGACACTGTGGATAAAATGGTGGAAACTTACACGGCAAAGGATGCTGTGAAGATCACACTGGCGATTCTGAAGGAGATTAAACAAATAAATCTTGCCATGGAGTTAAATGATAAGTACACAGGTAATACATCAGGTTTGAAGATATATGTATTTCCTGTCTTAAAACAGGTTCAAAGCTGTACATTATGATAGGAAGGACTTATCCATTTGATCTGATTCTCAGACTGCACTTATGCTCTGTTTTGGCAGAACAATGTAAACCATTATGAAGGAGAAATGCAGTTAAATGTTATTGTCTATTTCCTCTCTCTCTCTCTCTCTCTCTCTCTCTCTCTCTCTTTCTCTCTCTCTCTCTCACTCTCTCTCGCTCTCTCGCTCTCTCGCTCTCTCGCCCTAGCTCTAGCTCTAGCAGGAGGTCCAGGCCAAGTTGGGGAAGCAGGTGCAGGGAGGGGATCTTCTGCTGTCCAACCCATCACAATCTCAGCTCAGAATGGGGGCTTTGTCTTTTCTCCCATACTGACTGGTAACACTGTTGCTGGATCAGTCAATTTCCCTACAGGTAATGATGGGCAATATAAAATACACAATCATCAAAAATGATTTCAAACTAAATAATCAACTGACAATTGCACACATATAAGATATGAATTCAAATAGTGTTCAATTAAACATAAATAGATCTCACTCAATCATCTTAATCGCAACAGCTGGCACATAGGAGAGCACAAATTATCTCCACTTAATTTATCTGCATGAATTGATATACCTTCTCTGTTCTTGCAGGCCCTGCAGCATCCCAACATCCCGGGCCCTGAAAGAAGAAGACCCATTTCTGATGTCAGACCTGGAGGGATAGACCACCTCCTAATACACTGCCATATCCATAATTGGCAACTTCATTCCTATATAAGACAAAATGTTTAAAAAATCATGCAAATTATCATAGTTTTCTACATAATTGTATTAGATATATATTTTTTTTAATATTACAACATGAATTAAAAAATACATTCCAATGAAATTGGCTTATGTGTCATATCATGTCTCTATTGAACAAGGTTTGTTTTTGACCTTTTTATGTTCTTGTGTTTGTGGCACTGAAGGGATGTAGAGGATGTGTGACAGATATGTTTCCATCACAGGAGGCTGCTGAGGGGAGGACGGCTCATAATAATGTCTGGAATGGAGTAAATGGAATGGTATCAAACACATGGATTCAGTTCCAGCCATTAGTATGAGCCCGTCCTCCCCAAATTAAGGTGCCACTGGCCGCCTGTGGTTTCCACAGAGGCAGGGCAACTCTCAGGTAAGAGACCTATACCCCTTAAAAGTTTGTGAGCAGGCCTTCTTATAAAATCTCAACCCTTTTTAAGAAGCAAATATAGGACTATCTTTGGTGACATACAATCCCACTCTGCATATAATTTAACCCCATTTCACATCACTGTCAGTGATGAAGAGCCAGAGCCCTGATTCATCCACAAGATGGCAGTCTTGTCTGCAATGTTGAGCCTGGCAGTAGCAAGGGCTGCAGTATCAACAAGTTCAGAGCTGGGAGGTTACTTGTTGAATATTGAGATTATTAACTTTGTGACCTTTGAGTGATGACCTCTCCTGGTCAATATAACTGGCCATATTGATTGCCCTGGGGGACCTTTTAGGGCCCTTCCATCATAGACGTGGGAGGAGCAGGCAGAGAGACTTGGCACCCCTTCAAAATGGGATGAAGACCTACGTACTCAATATCCGTTCACAACATGCACATGGTGTAGTGATGTCCTAACCTGGCACTTTAGTGAACCCACTGTTTTACCATATCTGTCAAAGACTACATGGAGATGACATTTCATGGACAGGCTATTGAGAATAGTATAGCTGTTATCATCAATAGGCTACTGCAGGCGTGAGAGTGTAGTCAGCTGTTTTCTCTCTCCTGATGATAACCTGGTGACAGACGGGTGACCTGCAGCTGCTGCTGCCTGCCTTTCTGCCTGTGTGGGAAGATGCAGGACTGTTTAATACGAGCGAGAGGGCAGGCAGGAGGGGGAAAAAGGGAGGTAGGGAGTGAAAGAGAAAGAGAAAGGAGGGTGATAGAGAAAGGCGAGGGGGCGAGAAGGAGGCAGGAGGAGGGGGGATGAGAGAAAGTGAGTCCTCATTAATGTTTTATTTATTTATGTTAGAGGCATAGAGAGGAGAGCGCTGATAGGCAGCTACTCCCCTGGCAGCAACAGGAGCAGAGAGGATCCTGGGAGACTTGCAACAATAATATAAATCTTATGGACATGTGGGGAAAGTATTAATGGAAATGTCTGTTATAAATTATGGTGATTGTCGGGAACTCTTCAAGCTTCCAAACTCTTCAAGCTTCCAAACTCTTCAAGCTTCCAAACTCTTCAAGCTATATTCCCGGTGAAGGCATAATACTCCGGGGGCGGACGGTGAAGTCGCTTATCAGCCCGCTCATGGGTAATCACTTTAACGTGCGCGTCGTCTGCAAGTCACTCTCCACTTTCTCCCTGTTTATTAGCAAGTCTGTGGCGCCCCATAACTGACAACTAAATACTGCTTCAAAAATGGGTTTTGTGGACTAGGTAAAAATAAAATGGGATTTGAAATGGCTTTGCTGTGCTGTCATCCTCGTTATTTGTCAGATTGCCTGTCTAATGATGGTTAATAATAGAGGCACAGCATGCTAMGAGTACTGCTCACCATCCACAGCCCCTGCCAACTATCTCCATTACTCTAATATGTAGAGGTACTATTTGCAGTGGTACACACACTGGACAGTTTCCACTCTCAGTCAGTGTTGTGCTAGGTCAGCTCAGTACCCTCCAGTCCTATAGTCCCTCTATTTACATTGCCTTCACATGCAGTAGTGATTTTATAGATTTGATTTTAATATTGCATTCTGCGTGATGGATTTTCTGTCTGTGASAGGTTAAGCAGTACTGTAAGGTCCCACTGGGTACAGACATCAGTTCAACGTCTATTTTTGATTTACATTTGGTTAAAATGTCAACTAACCTAAATGAAATGTGAAATCAACAAAACATTTCACCATGACATTGGATATGGATTAAAAYTTGTGTGAAAAAAGAACCATGGTATACAGAACCAATCATTTAGATGTGTCTGTCTTATTTATGTCTGCCTTATTTATGTCTGCCCAAAAAAAGCATTGAGTGGAAACTATGAAAGCTGTGTGTTTTTAAATAGTGGATTTTGGTCTTGGAGAAATTTTGGGATTACTTGGATTACTTTTCGCAAACCCAATCAGTTTTCCACATTTTTTGTTGTTGATGTTGAAATGACTTGGAAACAACGTTGATTCAACCAGTTTTTGCCTAGTGGGGTGTGTGTGAGCGTGAAGCGTGACTGTGTGTGCGCCTATGTGTTCAACTGCGTGTGTGTTTCTGAGTAATGTACAGTACGTGGGAGTACGCCTGTGTGTGTATGATATAATGTGTGTGTGTGTGTGAGAGAGCGAGGGAGCACATGTGAATTCATGCCCCTCAACACTCACACAGTTGGTTCTTTCATTGTGCAAAGCTTGCGTCACAACCCATACAAACCCCTCACTTCTCTCTCTGCCATGGCCACAGGCTAGAGCAGAGTTACAGTTGAAGCCTTTTAATTATGCTCGTCAGTGTGTGCTAGCTGGGATCAGGCCTGCCTGCCTGTGGGTACATTAATCACATTGCTCTCAACTGACTCCAGACCAGTCCTATCTTGTGTAGAAAGCTAGCTTTACATACGACAAGTGGGGAGACAGGTATCATATCAAAATATTGCTTTTGGCACTTGGGTGCACAGAACACAACCTCTTTGTCTCTATCCCAGACCTGGTATTCAGATGTAAAGTGGTGTTTTTAGAGGTAATAATTATATAGTATCTGTTTCTCTAAGAAGTTAAATAATATGTTAAGAGGAAGCTTGCCACTAATTATCATTTTTTTCCCAGCATGAATTTGTAATGTAGTTCATGTCTTTCCTTTCTATGGGATTTTTATGGAAAACCATTGGAGGGGAGCAACGGAGACCAATCTACCACAGACCATGTATGTCCTCATATGTTCTTATACTGTGTTGCTGGGAGTCGACCCTGTAGGAAACTCCTTCTCAAGACACACTCTCCCCCATGTTTGACTTAGGTATGGAGTAGACCCATTCTCTTATGCCCTCTAGCCCTTTCTCTCTCCATCTTGCTCTCTCTCTKTATATATATATATTTCTCTCTTTCTTTGTCTCTCTCTCTCTGTCTTTTACTCTCTCTATCTATCTCTATATATACAGTTGSAGTCTGAAGTTTACATACACCTTAGCCAAATACATTTAAACTCAGTTTTTCACAATTCCTGACATTTAATCCATGTAAAAATGCCCTGTCTTAGGTCAGTTAGGATCACCACTTTATTTTAAGAATGTGAAATGTCAGAATAATAGTAGAGAGAATGATTTATTTCAGCTTTTATTTCTTTCATCACATTCCCAGTGGGTAAGAAGTTTACATACACTCAATTAATATTTGGTAGCATTGCCATTCAATTGTTTAACTTTGGTCAAATGTTTCGGGTAGCCTTCCACAAGCTTCCCACAATAAGTTGGGTGAATTTTGGCCCTTGGCCATTCCTTCTGACAGATTGCTGCTGTAACTGAGTCAGGTTTGTAGGCCTCCTGCTCGCACATGCTTTTTCAGTTCTGCGCACACATTTTCTATAGACTGAGGTCAGGGCTTTGTGATGGCACTCCAATACCTGACTTTGTTGTCCTTAAGCCATTTTGCCACAATTTTGGAAGTATGCGTGGATTCATGTCCATTTGGAAGACCATTGCGACCAAGCTTTAACTTCCTGACTGTTGTCTTGATAGTGTTGCTTCAATATATCCACATAATTTCCTC
>NC_036844.1:23147268-23183740 GCF_002910315.2 Salvelinus sp. IW2-2015
ATTGTTTGTAGAGATGAACGTGGTACCTTCAGGCAGTTGAAATTGGCGTGAGGTCTACATTTCTTTTCTGAGGTCTTGGGCTGATTTATTTTGATTTTCCCATGATGTCAAGCAAAGAGGCACTGGAGTTGAAGGTAGGCCTTGAAATACATCCACAGGGACACCTCCAATTGACTCAAATGATGTCAATTAGCCTACAGAAGCTTCTGAAGCCATGACAACTTTATGGAATTTTCCAAGCTTTTTAAAGGCACAGTCAACTTCGTGTATGTGAACTTCTCGACCCACTGGAATTGAGGTACAGTGAATTATAAGTGAAATAATCTGTCTGTAAACAATTGTTCGAAAATGACTTGTGTCATGCACAAAGTATATGTCCTAACAAACTTGACAAAACTATAGTTTGTTAACAAGAAATTTGTGGAGTGGTTGTGAAAACGAGTTTTAATGACTCCAACCTAAGTGTATGTAATCTTCCAACTTCAACTGTACATACTCTCACTCGATTCAATTCAGTTTCAATCAAGGGCTTTATTGGCATGGAAACATATGTTACATTGCCAAAGCAAGTGAAATGGATAAACAATAGTGAAAACATAATGTAAATATAACAGTAAATATTACACCTCGCAATTACACTCACAAGTTCCAAAAAATAAAGACATTTCAAATGTCATATTATGTCTATATCCGTGTTGTAACGATGTGGCAAATAGTTAAAGTACCAAAATGTAAATGTGTTTGTTCTTCACTGGTTTCCCTTTCTTGTGGCAACCTCTCTCTCTCTCTCTCTCTCTCTCTCCTCTCTCTCTCTTCTCTCTCTCTCTCTCTCTCTCTCTCTCTACTTTTTCCTCTCTCTCTCTCTCTCTCTCTCTCTCTCTCTCTCTCTCTCTCTCTCTCTCTCTCTCTCTCTCTCTCGCTCTTTCTCATTTGTAGATGGTGCTGTGCCTTGAGTGTATAGATGGCTGGGTCATTCAAGGGCTCCGGAATGTGTCCCCCTCACATGGCATTACTGTATATAGAGACTATACAGTATAATGCAATTACATTGCGTGTGCAGGCTTCTGGGCTTTCCACGAGGCTACCACTTTACTAAAATCCCTGGACCTGCTCAAAGAGACAAACATCATTTGAAGAGCTAAAACGTTTTTTACAATAAACTCCTCTGGAAAAAAACAAAATGAAAAAAAAAACTGAACAAATACTATTTAAAATAAATTTAAACAGCTGAACATGCAAGCAGAACTGCTATTATATTTAACAACTTTAAATACCTTTCAATAAATAAACAGCGATGAATGTGTTTTTGTATCAATACATTTGATGATATGCCTGTTCATTTATTGTTCATTTATTTATTTCAATCATGTGTCTTCATCAATGGTCATCATGGTAAATAGTTTGAGAGATTTCCTCTCCATACTTAGCGGCACCATCATGTGCATTCACATCCAGCATAACCTTTACATAACAAAACACTATCTGACAGTTTGTTGCCAGGTCCACGAATCAATTGGACATGTTTGTGAATGAGGAGTCTACACAGAATGGAAGCCATTGTGTGTTAGCATGTCGCCAGTATGGCAGCTTCCCTCTCTGTATCCTTTTCTGTCTCTGACTCTATCTTCCTATGTCTTCCTCTATCTTCCTATATCTTCCTCTACCTTCTCCATGATACGCAAATGGTAAAAGGTCAGTGAGAATACTCCTCTAATTGGCATTCCACTTTTTAAGGAAAGCTTTGGAAAACACATGTTGGGTGTCTATCACCAATCCCTGGGTCTACAGGAACTGTGTGGTGYCACACTGCTTGCAAGCCTGTGTGCGTGCATGTGTTTGTGTGCACATGTGTGTAGCCTGGCATGCCCCATGGCTGAAGGTTGTGTTACTGCTGCACTCAGTCCAGATTTAGTTAGCGCTTTTTCACCTCTGCCATATCAAGAATGGAGCCTGACATGAGATTAAAAAAATATATAGATTTGGCAACTGTGTTAGAATTTCAGCCACAGATTGAAGGAGAATGCATTGTACTGACATCAAATTTGTTTTATTTTAACGTAAAATCACACGAGTTTTAACATGAAGCAGGGATAGGAACATTTTTCAGTATCTATGCAATACTATCAATGGTGTGTCAGGGACTTGTGTGTTTGAGAGGCATACTAATGCTGTAACATAATGCAAATACCAGACATAGATTTGAGGCAGGCAGGCAGGCTACCTCCCCAAAGTCAACTCCTGCATGTTGACTTTTCTTTGAAGCCCAGAACATGAATATGCTCCATAACATTTATAGCATTAAGTATGCCGTTATAAATTATGAAAATGTAAGAAAATGTATATGTCCTAGACATCTATGAAGTCCCTTTCAAAAGTGCCCTTGGTACAATCTCTGTGATAAACAGTCTTGTGCACCCCTCCCACCCCCGCCCCAAGTGTTGATGAATGAGCCGCTGACAGATGGTCATGTGACTCAGCGCAGCCTATCCCACAGTGTTATCTGCACCAGTGGAACTGGTAGTCATCCATCATCCCTCAGGTTGAATGGCAAGACCTGGTCCTTAGTAGGCTGGGAGGCCCATCATCACTGCTCCTGGAGTAAGGACAGACCAATAGCACCAASACTGAGAACCAGCAGCTCTGCAGTAAGAAGGGAAACTGTCCCCCAAAGAACAATGAAAAGTAACAGAGATCAGCCTGTTGATCTGTTTTAATGGGTGGTTGTCACCTTCTTCCTCACAGATATTCTCATAGAGCTTATGAAGTGTGTTAGCATCTTATGGTCCTTGCTGCTCTCTCATGGTGATCACAGAAAGCACTGACAAAACCCTCTCTCTGGAATAGGGAATATGTTTACAGATGTAGACTTGTTACAAGGTCTTGATTTTCTCTTCTTATCATTGTCTTGACACACTGGTCCACAATGATTTCTCAACACGTGTGAGAAGAAGAAACAGGATTCAGCAATACGGCTCATTCCTTGTATGTATTGAGTACCAGGGTACCTGAGTTCACATTGACTGGCAACAGAAAACAGACTCGGAGGAGCTCAAATACATGACATTACTACAAGCGCAGAAGAGAATCGGCTTTTGTGCTCAGCGGCGAGGCAGTCAGTCCCAAACCCACAGTTCCATTTGAATTGTTKAAATCAAATGGAATCTGTTCAAACCTGTCCTTTGTGATTATTCTCAGTCCATCAGTGAGTTTTTCTGCTCTGTTTGCCCATGCGACAGCCAAGAAATCTAGGATGGATAGATAGCCTCTTTTCTTCTGCTGGCTACATGGCTAGGCTTGGAGAGAAATGCATAAGCTTTTGTATGTTTGAATGTTCCAGTCATTTCTGGGCAGTTTCAAAGGACATTTTTTAGGACTTCTCTCGGCTTGGCTCCCAGATCACAGGCTGGATGAAATATGTATGTTTGATAGAATAATAATCAAATGTAATATTGATTATGTTTTGCAAGCCCTGATTCAGTACTTGTGTTTTGTTTATCTGGTCCTGAAAAATGACCCGATGGTTGCTCAATTCAGCGACTGTATTTGATGAGAAGCATGTTTAACTGTGAGTCCCACCAGCTGGTCTCCTTACACAATGTTTATTTTATGAAAACTCAATGTATGGTTTCCTAGGCTACGGAGAGTGGTTGCATCGACACTGGTTGCATTACTTCATTTGGTAACATAAAGGCTGGCTTATGTAAAAGCTCTGGGTCCAGCAAGGCCTCAGCTCTCCTTAGTGCCTTCTCGTTCCCCCTCTCCCCCCCTCTCTCTCTATCCAAGCCCCGCTGGTACAATCCGACTGCTTAGTTGTCATGCTGTGGATACATTTCTGGTAATATTCCTTTAGCAGTGCATGCAGTATAGTCACAGTATAGTCATTTGAATCACTCTCAGTGATCATGATTTAATCACTTCTTTGTTGCTCGGAAGTTGACATACGAGACTGCCAGTAAACATAAGACCTGTCACACTTTGTCAAAATTTTGTCAAAGGGGCTTTCCTCTCTCTCAGCCTAACCCACCCGCTTCTCTCTCTCTCTCTCTCTCTGTCTGTCTGTCTGTCTGTCTGTCTGTCTGTCTGTCTGTCTGTCTGTCTGTCTGTCTGTCTGTCTGTCTGTCTGTCTGTCTGTCTGTCTGTCTGTCTTGTATGTCTGTCTGTGTTTCTGTCTGTCTGTCTGTCTGTCTGTCTGTCTCCTTCTTCTATTTATATTTATTATCTATATATCTGTCTGTCTGTCTGCTCTCTCTTCTTCTCTCTCAACACAAACAAACACCCATAAAAAAACACACAGCACACAACACACACGACACACACACACACACACACACACACACACACCCTAACCTTTTCTTCCCCTCATACTGCCTCTCTACCCCATTCTCTTTTCTGTGTTTAAGAATAAAACAATTGGCTCTGTAATGATAGATGTAATCACATTGTAAAAACTGTCTTTCAGAATCATGTACCTTAATCATTGGTAATAACATGAAAGTGTTGCATTGTTTCCCTAAGCCTTGCACACTTAGCTTCGGGGGTGACCTTTCTATTCCAGTTTCTCCTTGAGTACATTAACAAGGTATTCTTCACAACACCAGAGGAGGTGAGAGAGCTCAGATCAAAGATGAGTAAGGAGCAGTATTTCAGTATGATAATCTAGCCTTGTGCTCCTGTGGCAGGGAGATCAAAGGAAGACTAATGAAGCTGTGCAATAGCCCCAGACTCATTCTGCACTAGACGGAGTCTACCGCAATGAACAGCATTCAGCCTTAAGACTGCAAGTGAGAAACCCATTGATTACACCACTTGAATACTACTATTGATTACTTGAATGAATAAATAATTTATGTACTGACTGCAAACAGAATTTGTACCTATAATACAAACTGGCACATACGTACGTGCACACACACTGAAACAAGGCACATACACACTGATGTATTGATTAATATGTGCACATACACACTGATGTATTGATTAATATGCGCATATACACACTGATGTATTGATTAATATGCGCACATACACAATGATACATGTATTTATATGCACACATACACACTGATACATTTATTTATATGCACACATACACACTGATACATTTATTAATATACACACATACAAAATGATACATTTATTAATATGCACACATACACACTGATACATTTATTAATATGCACACATACACAATGATACAATTTATTAATATGCACACATACACACGATACATTTCTTAATATGGACACATACACACTGATACATTTTTTATATGCACACATACACACTGATACATTTTAATTATGCACACATACACACATGATACATTTATTATTTGCTTGATTATTTTATTAATATGCACAACATACACACTGATGCATTTATTAATATGCACACATACACACATGTATGTAAGCATGTGTAATTGATGTCACGCTGGCTCGCTAACAGTACCGCTTCCTCCTGTTTTGGCTCGAACTGAGGCTTGAACCCAGGACCTCTGCCTTGCTAGTACACGTGACCGCCCTCCCGAAGCATCTCACAAATTTACAATTTGGCGGTATAAGTGGCGACACTTCAGGCTGAGGAGTAAGTTTAGCACATTCATCCCCTAAACCTACTACACAGTGACCCCAGCATTGAGCTGACCACAACTGCAGATCCGAGTCACTAATGTAACCGCTGTGAAATGGCTAGCTAYTTAGCAGTATGCGCTAGTAGCATTTCAATCAGTGACATCACTCGCTCTGAGACCTTGAAGTAGTTGTTTCCCTTGCTCTGCAAGAGCTGTGGCATTTGTGGAGCAATGGGTAACGATGCTTCGAGGGTGATTTTTGGCGATGTGTTCAAGCCCAGGTTGAGGCATCAGATTAATACTGTTAATACTGACAAGCATCATCTATAACGGACGTAACGCTGCTTGCTTAGGGGAATASGCGTAAATAATCCTCCCAAAATATGGATATTAAACATTTAGGTACATACAAGCGTCTTATATCGGTTGYAAGCTTAAATTCTTGTTAATCTAACTGCATTTACAGTAGCTATRATAGCGAAAGCATGCCATGTGATTGTTTGAGGACGGCGCCCCACATCAAAATATTTTTCCACCGGCACAGGTTTCATAAATTCACAAATAGCGATTAAATATTAACTTACTTTTTGAAAATCTTCCTCTGATTTCTCATCCAAAGGGTCCCAGCTATAACATGTAGTGTCSTTTTGTTGGATAAAACCCTTCTTTATATCCCCAAAAGWCTGTTTAGTTGGCGCCATCGATTTGAGTAATCCACTCGTTCAACATGCAGAGAAAGMAATCCAAAAATCTACACCTAAACTTTGTTTCCAGAAGTAAAAATAAGTTTCTATTTAATCCTCAGATACCCTAAAATGTAATCAAACTATAATGTTTCTTTCGGAAAGAAGTATGTTCAATAGGAAACCAATTTTAGCAGGTGCATCTTGTCTTCATGGGGTGCGCAAACACGAATTTCCAGTCCCTGTACTAAAACGGTTATTTCTTATTTGTTTTTCAAGTTACAAACCTGAAACCTTGAACAAAGACTGCTGACACCCAGTGGAAGCCATAGGAGCTAGATTGCAACCTGGGAGCTAGAATTGAGTATGCCCCTATACTTTACATTGTAAGAGCATGGGCTCTCTCTCCGGTTGTTTTTTCTTTGGATTTTCTCCTACCATATCTATTGTGTTATAGTCTCCTACATTATTTTAACATTTCTACAAACTTCAAAGTGTTTTCTTTCCAATGGTACCAATTATATGCATGMCCTGGCTTCAYGGCCTGAGTAACAGGCAGTTTACTTTGGGCACGTCAGTCAGGCGGAAATTGAGAATAAAGGACCCTAGCCCTAAGAAGTTAGCAAGTACCACTTCCTCCTGCGTCAGCTCTACCCGAGGCTCGAACCAAAGACCTCTGCCTTGCTAGCACACGTGAGTGCCACCGAAAAGTCAACAATTTGGCAGCGTAAGTGGTGATACTTCAGGCTGAGCAGTAAGTTTCACACATCCCCATGTGCTACAAATTCACACACTGTCACGATCGTCATAAGGAGTGGACCAAAATGCAGCGTGGTATCAAATAACAAAAACAATAAAGCGAACAAACGAAACGTGAAGCTCAGAGTAGTGCTCACAGGCAACTATACTTAGACAAGATCCCACAAAGCACAATGGGGAAATGGCTACCTAAATATGATCCCCAATCAGATACAACGATAAACAGCTGCCTCTGATTGGTAACCATACCAGGCCAACATAGACATATAATTCCCCTAGGTAACCCACCCTTAATCACACCCCGACCTAACCAACATAGAGAATAAACAGCTCTCTATGGTCAGGGCGTGACAGTACCCCCCTCCCCCCCACCCCAAAGGTGCCTACTCCGACCGCAAAACCTGACTCAATAGGGGAGGGTCCAGGTGGGCATCTACTGTCGGGGGCGGCTCCGGTGCTGGGCGAAGTACCCACTCCGCTCGTGGATTCATCGGAGGAACTGGACCGTGGCTCGTCGCCGGAAGAACCAGACCGTGGGTCGTCGCCGGAGGAACCGGACTGTGGGTCGTCGCCGGAGGAACCGGACCGTGAATCGTCGCCGGATGCTCCGGACCGTGGTTCGTTGCCGGAGGAACCGGATCGTAGATCATCGCCGGGGACTCCGGACCGTAGATCGTCGCTGGGGACTCCGGACCGTAGATTGTCGCCGGGGACTCCGGACCGTGGTTCGTCGCCGGGGACTCCGGACCGTGGTTCGTCGCCGGAGACTCCGGACCGTAGATCGTCGGAGGTCCGGATCGTGGTCCCGGATCATGGACCGTCTCAGGAGGTTCCGGACCGTGGACCGTTACAGGAGGTTTTGGACCGTGGACCGTCTTAGGAGGTTCTGGACTATGAAACGTCCCCGGAAGCTCTGGACTGGGAACTGTCGCCGGAAGCTCTGGACTGGGAACTGTCGCCGGAAGCTCTGGACTGGGAACTGTCGCCGGAAGCTCTGGACTGGGAACTGTCGCCGGAAGCTTGGTGCGTGGGGCCGGTACTGGTGGTACCGGGCAGGTGACACGCACCTCAGGACGAGCGCGAGGAGCAGGCACAGGAAGTACTGGACTGTGGAGACGCACTGGAGGCCTGATGCGTGGGACCGGTACAGGTGGCACCGGGCTGGTGACACGCACCTCAGGGCGAGTGCGGGGAGGAGGCACAGGACGTACTGGACTGTGGAGGCGCACTGGAGGCCTGATTCGTGGGACCGGTAGAGGTGGCACCGGGCTGGTGACACGCACCTCAGGGCGAGTGCGGGAAGGAGGCACAGGACGTAATGGACTGTGGAGGCGCACTGGTGGCACCGGGCTGGTGACACGCACCTCAGGGCGAGTGCGGGGAGGAGGCACAGGACGTACTGGACTGTGGAGGCGCACTGGAGGCCTGATGCGTGGGACCGGTACAGGTGGCACCGGGCTGGTGACACGCACCTCAGGGCGAGTGCGGGGAGGAGGCACAGGACGTACTGGACTGTGGAGGCGCACTGGAGGTCTGGAGCGTAGAGCTGTTACAACGCGTCCTGGACAAATGACCACCTTCACACGGCAAGTGCGGGAAGCTGGCACAGGACCCACTGGGCTGTGAAGGCGCACTGGGGATACAGCGCGTAGAGCCGGCGCAGGATATCCTGGACCGAGGAGGCGCACTGGAGACCAGGCGCGCTGAGCCGGCACAACCCATCCTGGACAGATATCTACTTTAGCCCGACAAGTGCGAGGAGCTGGCACAGAACGCACCGGGCTGTGAATGCGCACTGGAGACACAGTGCATATCACCGCAAAACATGGTGCCTGACCGGTCACACGCTCCCCACGGTGAGTACGGGGAGTTGGCTCTGGCTCACTCCCCTCAACTTTCGCTGCCCACTCCTCGCTCAATCTGTCCCAATATTCCTCCTTGGTCTCTGACTCACCCCTCATCGTCGCCGACCACACCGTGTGCCTCCCCCCCAAAAAATTTGGGCTGTCTTTTGGGCTTGCGTTGTGGCCGCGAACCCTGGCGTCGTCGCTGATGTTCCCTCGCTGCCTCCGCCTGCTTCCATGGCAGGCTTCTATCTCCTGCCATAATTTCTTCCCACGTCCAGTATGTCCTCCACTCCTGGGCACGCTGCTTGGTCAGTTGTTGGTGGGATCTTCTGTCACGATCGTCATAAGGAGTGGACCAAAATGCAGCGTGGTATGTTTCCATCCTTTTTATTAGGAAGAGAAAACTCAAATAACAAAAACAATAAAGCGAACAAACGAAACGTGAAGCTCAGAGTAGTGCTCCCGACCTAACCAACATAGAGAATAAACAGCTCTCTATGGTCAGGGCGTGACAGCATGACACACACGTACTCAAGTACACACACTTTGCCTTTGTAATCATAATGCACTACCCTACTTTATTATGTTACCTTATCATAACARAGGGCACAATTATGATCTGTAATTTTACTGTAATCTTGTTCAGTTCTTTTATTTCCCTGTGTTTGTGTGGTGACAGCTTTTTTTATCCACTCTTATGTGATGAAACTAGAACTTACTGAAGAACAGGCCTTGTCAGAAGTGCAACCTCATAGCTCGTTATTCATCTGACGATACAGTATTTCATTAAACTTGCTCAATATAAGAGCAGCAGAAATGGATCATTTACTGGGCTGAAGGGGGATAAATCCTGTTACTGATAAGTAAGAGCCCTTTCAATTCTCTATGATGAATGCATGTCTATCTCCGAATGTTTATTCAATAATGTAAACTCAGCAAAAAAAGAAACGTCCTCTCACAGTCAACTGAGTTTATTTTCAGCAAACTTAACATGTGTAAATATTTGTATGAACATAACAAGATTCAACAACTGAGACATAAACTGAACAAGTTCCACAGACAAATGACTAACAGAAATTMAATAATGTGTCCCTGAACAAAGGGGGGGTCAAAATCAAAAGTAACAGTTAGTATCTGGTGTGGCCACCAGCTGCATTAAGTACTGCAGTGCATCTCCTCCTCATCGACTCCACCAGATCTGCCAGTTCTTGCTGTGAGATGTTACCCCACTCTTCCACCAAGGCACCTGCAAGTTCCCAGACATTTCTGGGGGGAATGGCCCTAGCCTCCACCCTCCGATCTAACAGGTTCCAGACATGCTCAATGGGATTGATATCTGGGCTCTTCGCTGGCCATGGTAGAACACTGACATTCTGTCTTGCAGGAAATCACGCACAGAACGAGCAGTGTGCTGGTGGCATTTCATGCTGGAGTCTATCAGGATGAGCCTGCAGGAAGGTACCACATGAGGGAGGAGGATGTCTTCCCTGTAACGCACAGCATTGAGATTGCCTGCAATGACAACAAGCTCAGTCCGATGATGCTGTGACACACCGCCCCAGACCATGATGAACCCTCCACCTCTAAATCGATCCCGCTCCCGAGTACAGGCCTCGGTGTAACGCTCATTCCTTCAACGATAAGCGCGAATCCGACCATCACCCTGTGAGACAAAACCTCGACTCGTCAGTGAAGAGCACTTTTTGCCAGTCCTGTCTGTTCCAGCGACGGTGGGTTTGTGCCCATAGGCAACATGTTGCCGGTGATGTCTGGTGAGGACCTGCCTTACAACAGGCCTACAAGCCCTCATTCCAGCCTTTTTCAGCCTGTTGCGGACAGTCTGAGCACTGATGGAGGGATTGTGTGTTCCTGGTGTAACTTGGGCAGTTGTTGTTGCCATCCTGTACCTGTCCCGCAGGTGTGATGTTCAGATGTACCGATCCTGTGCAGGTGTTGTTACACGTGGTCTGCCGCTGCGAGGACAATCAGATGTCCGTCCTGTCACCCTGTAGCGCTGTCTTAGGCGTCTCAACAGTATGGACATTGCAATTTATTGCCCTGGCCACATCTGCAGTCCTCATGCCTCCTTGCAGCATGCCAAAGGCACGTTCACACAGATGAGCAGGGACCCTGGGCATCTTTCTTTTGGTATTTTTCAGAGTCAGTAGAAAGGCCTCTTAGTGTCCTAAGTTTTCATAACAGTGACCTTAATTGCCTACCGTCTGTAAACTGTTAGTGTCTTAACGACCGTTCCACAGGTGCCTGTTCATTAATTGTTTGTGGTTCATCGAACAAGCAAACAGTGTTTAAACCCTTTACAATGAAGATCTGTGAAGTTATTTGGATTTTTACGAATTATCATTGAAAGAAAGACAGGGTCCTGAAAAAGGGATGTTTCTTTTTTGCTGAGTATATGGTCTTGGAGAGGATACACTGGCCATTGTTCAACTAAACAGTTCCATATGTCTGGAAAAACAGCAAAGGGTATTCATTGTTCTGTTCATGTATGACTTGTATTGCAGATGGCTGAGGGCCTTGAACATTCATATGGCACTGGTGCTGCTGACGTTTATTTGCATTAGGCTCAGTTAACACTACATCTTGAATTTAAGAGGCACTTATGTCTTACATACACCTGAAGGTTTCTTTGTTAGTTCGGTTTGGATGAAAAATGTGCTTGTAGGAGGGAAGGACACTTTTATGGACAGGGTCATTTTATCTGCCTTTTGATTCATTTGGGAACTGAACAACCTTCTTTGAAACATTCACTTCAATACACTGTTCAATAAACAGTGTATTCACCATAGATTATCAGTTACAGATGTATTCGACAAAGCTTATTTCTCACACATGCACAAGACTTTGTTGAGACTTTTGTGGAAGTAGTATGCAAGCAGCTTGGGTAATAACAGTGTATTACATCAGTGTAAGAGGCACATGAAGCAGACTTCATTTTTAAAAGCGGCCATTTTGTCCATCCAGTGATGTTACATATTGTAGCCCACAAGGCAGCTTAATGGAGCTGGAGCTGCACACCATCTGCTCCTTCAGGCCCCTTGCCCACTCCCTCACTCAGCCAAGCCTGAAGTAAACAAGCCATGAAGCTCTTCAAAACGTCTTGGGGTGTCAGTGGGGATTTGGCTTTTCATCTTGTTTCATCTTCACAGACACAGCTCAGACAAACACTGTTCCGTTTCATGAGGCCACTAACTGACCTTGTTACCTAGACTGCACACTAATATGCACACTAATACTGACGATCAAAAAGGCTGGTTGTCCGTAATGCTTGGATCCAAATGATAAAATCATCTCTATGTTCCCTAGCCCAAAGTCAACATAAGGTACTTTATAATTTGAGAGAGAAAAATACAATCCATACTAGCTTTTYATAGACTGATGATCATTTCGACCTGACACCTCTTATTGGGATTGTAGGATACTAGATGGAGACTGTTTCAATATGGAGGCGGACATCACCACAACACTGAGACTGTTGTTCATTAGGGGATTCAGTTTGTCTGGATAATAACAATCTGTCCCATCATAGAGCCAAGCCTCTCTCATTGTCCTCCGTGCCTGGAGCAGAGCAGACATAGAGGGGAGGCAGGAGGAGGCAGGACCCAGCAGCTGGGTCTGGTTTGGCTCTGGCTCACTCCACTCTGCTATGGGTCTGAGTCTATGCTCAGGCAGGGTTCCTCAGCAGCCTGTGGGGTTAAACAGAGGTGGCAGGCGTCCAACCGCTTTGGAGGGGGGAGGGTTCAAGTTTAGGCTCCATGACCCCAAAATGATAAGGTGAGGGGTCGTAGAGATGTCAGGAAGCCATTGTTTTCAGAAATGCAGATTATTTGGTTACTTAAACTGACCGGGCTGTGCAGGCAGGGCCCCGTTACTGCACTGAAAGGCCTGCAGACCATCATCCTATTAACCACATCTGTGCTGGCCAGACGTGCACAGCTACTGCGAGAGAGGGGGAGAGCAATGTGGGAGGGGGGGGAATGGGGGGTTTGAGGCAATGTGTGCATGTGTGAGGGGAAGTGCTATTGAGAAAGGGTGTTAAGGCGATTCAATGCCAGCGGGAGCGGAAAATATTTTGGGTATGTCAGATTGTTATGGCAATTCTCACATAGAAACTTCATTAGGAGGAAGGGTGTTTGAAATGCTTTTATCAGTTGTATCACACATTTTTTGTTGTTATCCTGATAGTGGCCATTTTAGGTGCTTTTTAGACCTATACGTGCCTTGATCACACCGACAGCGTCATAGCATTTTGGTACACCAGAAGTACATTCATTTCTAATGGAAACACAAGGCTGTGTTTGCCTTGCAGAATTGCATTGCAGAGACAGTTGCAGTGTGTTCTGTGTGGTGCATTCGTTAGATTTATCGAATGTATGCATCAAACTGTATGCATAGAATGCTTGACAGAAATGGTAGCGGAAGGTGAATGTAAACTTTTGTTGCACACATGTCCAGATGATGCTGCGTACCATTTTGCGCAATGATGCTGTCGGTGTGATCAAAGCGTAAGACCCTATGATCTGTGAACCGTACATGAAACAGACAACATATCGGTGTCATTATACTCCTTATAGTGTGCTCTAACAAATGGATTATGTCTAGATTCTGAAATAATAATGTTTACATTCATTTAATTAACATTAAAGCTATAACTATGAATATCTCAAAACTTCCATTTTTTATTTAGCGTATTAGTAGACATACTGTTTGGAACAATATACTCTTAAAAAATATACATTTCCCAGAYTGGCTCTCTGATACTTTTAATGATATGACCCATTTTATACCTAGAAATTGACATTATTGGTCATTAATCAATCACAGCCCTTTAGGATCCCTTTGAATCCATTTACCATTCACTGTGTTGGTGGTGCTCATAAAATTCTACTTCAGAATTAGCAGGGAGCCCACGCTGGAAATGTGATGTATCTGTAGAGTATATTGTTCCACACAATACGCCTTAAAATTAACAAAATAAAAAAGTTAAAAAGCATGTCAAACATTCTTCCTCACAATGAAGTTTCTATGTGAGAATTGCCATAACAATCTGAGATACAAAAAAATGTTTTCCTCTCCCGCTGCCGTGGAATGAAATGAAATTGTATTGGTCACATACACATATTTAGCAGATGTTATTGTGGGTTTTGCGAAATGCTTGTGTTCCTAGCTCCAACAGTGCAGTAGTATCTAAAACAATTCACAACAATACACACAAATCTAAAAGTAAAATAATGGAATTAAGAAATATATAAATATTACATTGAGCAATGTCAGAGTAGCATTGACTAAAATACAGTAGAATAGAATACAGTATACAGTGATCCCTCGCCACTTCGCGGTTCACTTATCGCGGATTCGCTATTTCGCGGATTTTCATAATGCATTTTTGGTGCATTTTTGGTGCATTGTTTTTTTTTTTGGTGCATTGTGCTCTGCATTCTGATTCGCTAAAAACTCACTCCCGCTTCTTGTATCAAAACATGCTACGAATTGTGCTATCATTTTGTCGTCTCGTGCAGTTATGTGTACGTACATAAAACAGCTTGGCAAATTTACATTAAGTTGGCCAAATTATCTTGTAATTTCGAACATCTCCTAAACCCATAATGTCGACGAAACGGCCTACACGTGAGTCACTGTATTTGTATACATGTAATAGTTGCTAATTTGTAAAAAAAAAAAAAAATTATATTTCGCGGATTTCACTTATCGCGGGTCATTTTCGGAACGTAACCCCCGCGATAAACGAGGGATTACTGTATACGGTACATATGAGATGAGTAAAGCATTAAAGTGGCCAGTAATTGCAAGTTACTGGAATCGCCTGTATCCAAGTTGAGAAATCCCAGTTTTTGTGACTTATGGGCGACGTGCGACGGGCGACGATAGGGCTGTTCTGACAAAATATATTTTGCTGTTTTGTAAATAAAGACAAACTGAAGTTTGCTGCTTTATTCTCCATTAGTTTGGTGCGTGGTGTAAATGAAACTTGTACAGTGAGCTTTAAAATGACACCAGAGAAAACTGCCTGTGTTGTTTCAGTTTATAATATGCTGCTTCCCTGTTATTAAAGAAGTGGTTCAGGGTATTTCTTCCAGGCGTAAGGCACTCATAGGAATCCATTATCTCCACTAATGAGCCGTTTCAGAGGCTCTAGCCTCTCCCTGACCTCGTGTCTCAAGTTCATATCTATCCATTGGTCAGGAATGTGACTAGTTGTCTTCTTAGAGTAAAACAAGACTTTTACATGATCTGCTCTAAAGGCTGAAGTAATGGTTGGTGTTCATTGGATGCCAGATGTACATTCATTTACACTTCGCTTCATTTTGATCAGATGTAACTTCATGGTGTATTCTTATGGTTTAACTATTATTATCTATCTGCACACGCCTAAATCAAATTTAAAAAGATGGTCCACTAACTCCACATCCCCTCATTCTCAAACGTACCTATGTCTGCCCAGACCTTGGGACACACCAACAGTCAGTGTCTAATCAACATAATGATCTCTGCGTGATTTACCTGCGATGTTTGATCTTGCAGTGGAAACAGACTCATTAGCACCACAACGTGCCAAAATCTAAAACCCAAAGCCAGAATAAAAGATGAAGTGCTTTTTAAAAAACAGAGAGAAAACTTTCTCGCAAATATTTAAAATGGCTTCAAATCAAACGTGGAGCTGGTGGAAATGAAAGGCAGAGCAGACAGGGGGTCCTGATGAAACCAATTTGAAAGCTGTGATGCCACACCGTCGAACTAGAACAAACAACGTGAATAAACACATCTACAAAAGCTCCCAGCTATCAAAGAGTGGAGGGCTCCCTGAGGATCCATCAGCAGCCCCTCTGGATGGTGGACCAACTGCCAACCCAACCTCTACCTGCCACCCTTCCTTTCAAGCAGTGGTGTAAAGTACTTCAGTAAAAATAATGTATCTGTACTTTACTTTACTATTTATATTTTTGGCAACTTTTACTTCTCTACATTCCTACAGAAAATAATGTACTTTTACTCCATACATTTTCCCTGACACCCAAAAGTACTCGTTACTTTTTTATGCTTAGCAGGACAGGAAATGGTCCAATTCACACACTTATCAAGAGAACATCCTTGGTTATCCCTACCTCCTCTGATCTGGCGGACTCACTAAACACAAATGCTTCATTTGTAAATGATGTCTGAGTGTTGGAGAGTGCCCCTGGCTATCCGTAAATAAATCAAAAACAAGAAAATGGTGCCGTTTGGTTTGCTTAAWATAAGGATTTTTTCATTATTTTGAAATAATGTATACTTTTACTTTTGATACTTAAGTATATTTTAGCAATTACATTTAATTTTCATACTTAAGTAAATTAAAATCCAGATACTTTTAGTCTTTTACACAAGTATTATTTTACTGGGTGACTTTCACTTTTACTTGAGTCATTTTCTATTAAGGCATCTTTACTTTGACTCAAGTAAGACAATTGTGTACTTTTTCCACCTCTGCTTTCCGGCAGCAGTGTGCTGGGCTTGGCTTTGCAACAACGACCACTACTGGTCCAGCCGCCACACACAGAACTTAATGACAGGGACTCATTTGCACATAACAGGCAAGAAGTGGAGGTTCCTGTCAGCTGGTAAATACGTTCAGTATACAGCACATTTGACTTCTGTTCTTTTTCTCCAAGTGTTCCAAATTGTTATAACTTTTTCCCTCACTGTGGTGAGACAGGCCTCTTGTTGGAAACATTTGTAATATTATATAATGCTTTATAATGCTATATAATGCTTTATAATGCTATATAATGCTTTATAATGCTATATATATTAATGCTTAATAAATGCTTATATATGATATGTAATGCTATATAATGATATGTAATGCTATATAATGCTTTATAATGCTATATAATGATATGTAATGCTATATAATGCTTTATAATGCTATATAATGCTTTATAATGCTATATAATGATATGTTAATGCATATAATGATATGTAATGCTATATAATGCTTTATAATGCTATATAATGATATGTAATGCTATATAATGCTTTATAATGCTATATAATGCTTTAATGCTAATAAGATATAATGATATGTAATGCTATATAATATTTATAAACACCCATGTCTAAAGTGTTGGCCAAGCACTTAAATAACTTTAGATTTTTGTCATACTCATCGATCTTTCTCTACAACACTCGTTTTCTCATAACTATTATGAACATTAAATGATATCCAAATGCTTACATAAAAGCATTTATCTTTCTCTTCTGATATGACTGGAGGTCTGTAGGACCCTTGAGAGGTGCTTGCCATTGCCTTTTTCTCTCTACCAATGTGATCCATTACAGTGTGTGGCATTACCCTCATCCAGAGCTGTGATTAATGTAGGAGTGATTCTGCCGCAGAAGTCATTTACATTCTAATCAATACCAAATGTGAAGGCATGGGAGAGGGGGCAGGATCTCTCTCTATCTCTCCATCTCTCTCTCTCCTCACACACTCARGTATGAAGTGTCTATGTGCTTAACGTGGTCTCAGGGCAATTATTTGGTACGTAAATCTGTGACACTCCATTTAGTATGATATGTTAGGCTGCATTATGAATGAAATAGCAGTCAAACAATAGCATACAAATTAGAGGACGTATAGTATCATACGTCTTACCTGGTCTTACAGTAGCATACGAGTGGCGCATACGAGTGGTCATTGTAAATAAGAATTTGTTCTTAACTGACTTGCCTWGTTAAATAAAGGTTACATAAAAAAAGTCAGTTATTATGCATCTTGGAGGGTGTATAGTATCATACGTCTTTCTCCGAGACCAGATTTCTTGTTGCGTAGTAACAACAAAGGAGAATTACCGGGAGAATTTACGTTGCTGGTCAGGTGAACTAACGACAAAAGTTAGGATCATTTATGTGAAAGGTTAGGGGAACTAAAACAACTAAGTTTAGGGGAATTTACATATAGGGTTAGGTGAATTGGGTTAAGTTTAAAATAAGGGTTAAGGTTAGCTAAAATGCTACAGTTGTCCATGACGCAACTCGAACACGCAACCTTTGGATTGCTAGACGCCCACGAATACTCCTTGACCAATCTCCGTACTTTTGTTTCTGTCTAAAGTAACAAGACCATTAGTAGGTATCATACATCATCTTGGAGGTGCTCAGAAATAAGTCAAGTATGTTTCGTATGTCTCAGAGGCCAGGCTGAAGTGTTATGAGCCAATGGCATCCTTCACAAAAATATATAGATTTTAGTCCACTGGAAAATTCTGCAGATAAAGGGTCAACAACGTGTCATGACAGAGAGGATGATATATAATATAAATAATACTCTATTCGTAGGAAATGTACGAAACAATGTACAGCGCACTGTTTTTMGATTTATAGACATCCACTCCATTCACTCTACATCTTAAATTCAATATCCTTGAAATTGTTTCTATTTAGAAGTGCTTTCCCTTTCAAGAAGAGATAAGTGCCAGGTGCCTATGCTGAATCTGCACTCACGTACAATAGATGCTGATGCATATCAGTCCTTAATGTTTTTCTCTGGGTGAGGGTTTGGGGAGTTTGAGTGGTGAACCAGCTCTATTGCTGCAGGTGAGGGTAGGGGGGTGGCAGGGTGTTGCTACATGRCTACTCTCTGTCAGAGGAGTAATTGATGAGGTGTTGCGAAACTTCTGCCTGTGAGAGCTTCTTCCTAAAGAGTTGGGGCAAGAGGACAGAGCAGAGGTCAATTATTGCAGTTTCTAATGTAGAATTCAACTAAGATCCACATGCATACTCTGTCGCATGCACGCACATACACGTAGAGAGTTCACTTTATAGATCATCATGCAGCATTGCAGTTCCAGCTTTGTAGTGTTGTTTAGACTCTCCAGCTTCTGTTTATGCTGTTGACAGAGCTCTTCTATCTGTTTAGACTACATTCTTCCTACTGGGCACAGACACCAATTCAATCTCTATTCCTCGTCGGTTCCACGTCATTTCGATGAAACGACGTCGATTCAACCAGTGTGTGCCCAGTGGGTTGGGCCRTGCTCTGCTGACACTATTGAAAATGACATCTTCGCATTTGAGGGGGATTATAAATATACAAAGAAACATGCTTTGTCTCCACAATACACAGGCCAATTGTAAACGGCTCCGTTGCCGAAACAAGACATTCCTTCATCTGACTTCACAGCATGACTGATGAGATCAGCGGGCTAGCTAGTGTTAGTGTCTCAACTGTGGCACATGTAGGTGGATGCAGACAGAAACCCAGGCTCTGTGGTGTTGCATGCTCCCTCTAATTATCCAATCTCTCTCTCTCGCTCTCTCGCTCTCCTCCTCCTCTCTCTCTCTCTCTCTCTCTCTAGCACACCTGCTGTATCGACAACTGACATTTACTCCTGAGGTGCTGACCTGTTACACCCTCTACAACCACTGTGATTATTATTTCACCCTGTTGGTCATCTATGAACGTTTGAACACCTTGAAGAACYATCTGGCCTTAATGGCCATGTACTCTTATAATCTCCACCTGGCACAGCCAGAAGAGGACTGATCACCCCTCAGAGCCTGGTTCCTCTCTAGGTTTCTTTCTTGGTTCCTGCCTTTCTAGAGKGTTTTTCCTAGCCACCCTGCTTCTACATCTGCATTGCTTGCTGTTTGGGGTTTTAGGCTGGGTTTCTGTATAAGCACATTGTGACATCTGRTGATGTAGAAAGGCCTTTATAAATACATTTAATTTAATTTGATTTGATACCCTGCTTGTGAGTTCATCTCCTCAAGGGCACTCGTTATGCTGAGGGAGGGGCCAATGTCACCTCCATCCTCAGCACAGAAAAGGAAACATTTAGAGAGTGGGCTGTGCCTGTATTTTGCTGTGGTTGTTGGAGTTGCATGAGGTGCGGGGTGGTTGAAAAMAAATMACAAAATAACTTCATCAAAGCCAGATGGGTCGATCGCTGTAGCAGGAGGGTGTGTGTGTTTTCAGGGGAGGTTGGCTGAGGAGGCAGCCGCTGTTGTGCTGTTGTGTTCTTGTACTCCTTAGGACCCAGGGGAATCTCTGTCTCTTTGACATCTCCCTCTCTCTCTCTCTCTCTCTCTCTCTCTCTCTCTCGCTCTCTCTCTCGCTCTCTCTCTCCCGCCTTCCTCTCTCTATCCCCCCCCTCCTCTCTCTCTCTCTCTCCCCCCTCCCCCTCTCTTCTCCCCTTCTCTCTTATCCCCTTATTATTCTCCTTATGTTCTTTGATCTGCTCTGGTCCTCTGTTTGGCACCAGCTGTTGTGCCTCTCTCTCTTCTCTCTCTCTCTCTCTCTCTCTCTCTCTCTCTCTCTTCTTCTCTCTCTCTCTCTCTCTCTCTCCTCTCTCTCTCTTCTTCTCTCTCTCTCTCTCTCTCTCTCTCTCTCTCTCTCTCTCTTCTCTCTCTCTCTCTCTCTCTCTCTCTCTCTCTCTCTCTCTCTCTCTTCTCTCTCTCTCTTCCTCTTCTCTCTTCGGCATCCCTGCGCATGCTGGAAAAAATGACAGAATTAAGCCTGCGGAACAAACACAGCAACAAAGACCAAACAGCCTGGCGGTCCATGAGATAGTTCTTCATCTGTTTTGAAAACAGATAAAAAGATAAACAGTCAGCAAAATAGAAAAAAGGAAGAGGTCTGTTCAAGGCAATTAAACATTGAGACATTAAATCCAGAAGACTTGAATCCAGTTGATGTATTTTATCAAAGCATCACAATAGGGCTTAAATACACCTTGCATATATTCCTGTGGTATATATTCTGTATTATTGCTCCATGTTTCTGCATGCCCTATTCAATCAAAATCAGTTAACTTAAAACACCATTGTCACACACACACCTACACTCATGCACGTGACAGACGTGTGGCTCAGTTGGTAGAGCATGGCGCTTGCCACGCCAGCGTAATGGGTTTGATTCCCATGGGGGAGCAGCACGGGAAAGAGTACAGAAATGTATCAACTCACTACTGTAAGTCGCTCTGGATAAGAGCGTCTGCTAAAATGAAAATATACATTTTTATGTGAGATCACATACAGTGGAAGAGGAGAGGAGGAGACGAGGAGAGGAGAGAGGAGGAGGAGAGGAGAGAGATTTGGCACCTGTGTGATTTGTTAGCTCCTGAGGTGTTTTTCACCCTCTATCTATCCCTCACCCTCTCTTCTTCTCCTGAGCACTCAGCTCCTCACAGCAGCACCATGACAGGAAGGAGGTTTTTCTTGGCAGCGTCTCTCCTCTCTCTCAGCAAAACAGGCTTCAGTCCGCTGCACTGGCCAGCTAGCACAAGCTTGTCAGGGGCCCAACTCTCTCTTCCTCTCTCTCCCTCTCTCCCTCTGTCCCCCTTCTCATTCCCTCTCAATATCACTGTCAATATGTGTCTCTTGTCAACTTTTATACTTCCTCTTTGCTCACACGTTCATTACCGTTCGTTCAGCTTCACTCAATTCTCATTCCATCTATCCGGATCCGTGTTCCTCCCCATCATCATACTGTAGCATCAGAATCGCTACATGGTCACTTTCTGTGGGAGCGTTCTGCACTTTGTCTTTTTTTTTGTGCAAGTCACCAAATTCACAAAGAAGCTACTCTTTCATTTCCTGTTTTCCTTCTCTTACTCTGTRTCTCTATCTGTGACTGTAGTGGTGTGTCCTCTCTCTCTCCCCCACTGCTCTGCTCTGTGCTGGAGTGGACCTAAGCCTCCAGAGAGGCTCCTGTCCTGCCTGACTCACAGAGAGATGGCTGGGAGGGTGTTTGGAAAACAGCAAACTGGTGACAGATTAAGAGATTTGGGAGGTAAGCGTCCCACAGAGGAAGTGCCCTCAGTCATGGATATGCTGTCATTGCCGTTATTCATAAATATATAAGGGATTAAATCAGCTGAATTAGTGAAAGTTCTACCTCATTTTACAAAGCAAGTGTTTGTCCAACATCACCCCTCCCTAACCCTGGGAAACTACACTATTGATGGAATGTTTTTGCCTGACAGATCAAATCCAAACTAGGTTGTAACAAGGGATGACGGATGATTTGAACATAAACAGTAAAACCCGCAGATTATGTACACTACCTGACTAAGATTAAGACATTTTAAATAGTCTGAGGTCCGGGTATCCGGTTTGACGTTAAAAAAAAAGTGCAAAAATAATTATGTGGAAATTGTTTAATGCTGAACTCCTACATAAACAGAAATGACTCCTACATAAACAGAAATGACTCCCACATAAACAGAAATGACTCCTACATAAACAGAAATGACTCCTACATAAACAGAAATGACTCCTACATAAACAGAAATGACTCCTACATAAACAGAAATGACTCCTACATAAACAGAAATGACTCCTACATAAACAGAAATGACTCCTACATAAACAGAAATGACTCCTACATAAACAGAAATGACTCCTATATAAACAGAAATGACTCCTACATAAACAGAAATGACAAAGAGAGATGAGAGAAACTACATGAAACTACATCCTGTCTAGGCCTACATAATATCAACAGATGTAAACATGAATGTGGGGGAGGAGATTTAAGGACATGAGCTGAGACCATTTGGAGAACCATTTGTAGCTCATTACAGATATAATATCTTAATTTGATCAGTTTCTCACAGCAGGATAATAGTCCTGCAGCAACGGGAAATGTGGATTATTCCGTGGATTATAGTGAATGGACATTTTTGTAGGGGTTCATGTTAGGGCAAATCAAGTTTGACATTTTAGTGGAAAATACAAACTTTTAGAAGCCTTTCTATACCTAGAATACAGTACAAGTTTCCATTTCCTGCAACAAAAGGGGGATCAAATTAAGATCCTACAACTGTATCTTCATTAAGAGTTGATGTTCAGTAGACTCACTGTGATGGGCCTGTTGGAAAATGAAAGTTTCACAGCACTTTGGCAGATGTTACATTTTAATCTGGAAAGGTCTAGACTTCTAGTTCCACGACTGGAATGTCCTGACTGAGCCCCTAGAGAGAGAACATCGGTGCCGGGTGTCCGAGCAGCTATAGACCCATCGCCACCATGGCCTAACCAACCTAACCACATCTCTGTAGCTAGTGTGAGTATACACACATTTGTTCTTCAGACTAACGGTCTTTGATTGTAGTTATTCCTCTGACTCATTAAAGTCCTTTTAGCTCTAAATACATATCACATTGCATCCTAAAGTGATGAATAATTGTATATGTTTTTAATGGATTACGTATTTCATAAAAGTCATCGCTGTTTCAAGTTTCCAGTGTGTTTCTGAGTGCATGATCAGCGATAGGACTGCAACTCCTAAATGGATAAAAGCATATAAAAGAAGGTGTCTTTGGCACAGAGGAAACTAGATCAAACAAATGTTGTTTAGAGTAAAATCATGGGAAAATGACGGATAGAAAAGGAAGAATCGTAGATGTTTAATTTTTACATTGGGAGGGAAATCAGACTTGGCGTGGTTCAGGTTTTCTTCTAAAAAGACCTAACTGTCAAACATGTTGATTTGATTTATTAGGATCCCAATTCACCGTCACCAATGGCGACAGCTAGTCTTACTGACGTCCTACCAGCGGAGGCTGCTGAGGGGAAGAAGGCTTGTAATAATGTCTGGAACGGCGCAAATGGAATGGCATCAAACAAATGGTAACCATGTGTGTGGTGTATTTGATACCATTCCACCTATGCAGCTCCAGCCATTACCACAAGCCCGTCCTCCCCAATTAAGGTGCCACCAACCTCTTGTGGGTCCAACACATAACGAAAAAGACATTACAGACAAKATACTTTACAATTTACATACATTGTAGACCGTAGATGCTGAATTGGATAATTAGTTCTTCCTCCCACAAAGGTACTGAACCATTTATCGTCCTACTGTCTGGTACATTGGTTATATTTACTAACTATATCCCTGCTCTTATCTTTAATGGTTATAACCAACAGGAAATCACTCAGCTTTTAAGTATAATAGTAGGTAATGATTACACAGGATGCAGACACTGATGAATACCTAGACTAAAGAGTACATCATCTGAAGGCAGAGAGAGACAGAGGCTGAGTCAGAGAGCCATATAA
Organism: Salvelinus sp. IW2-2015; assembly: GCF_002910315.2. Taxonomy (NCBI): domain Eukaryota; kingdom Metazoa; phylum Chordata; class Actinopteri; order Salmoniformes; family Salmonidae; genus Salvelinus; species Salvelinus sp. IW2-2015. The sequence goes on from NC_036844.1 coordinate 23,171,214, forward strand.
AATGTTAGTGGTTGGTCCCAGTGAAAATATGAATTGACCTCTATATCTGGGACTGAGGAGTAGTGCCCTGCTTTCCACCTTGAGTTATAAGCATGCACCATCTGTATCAATCATCCTTGAATACCTAAGAATACCCTCCGTACCATGAGGCAACGTGCCATACAGATGTCGGATCTTAACTTGATCCCTCTTTTGTCGCAGAGAATTTTCCTGCTGCATCAGGATATTCATATGAGCTTCATGAGTCCCTGAAAAAGAGCAGTCCTCTTTCTCTCCATGTGGGGGTAGTCGAGTCATTGGGATCAGGGCTTGCTATCAAAATAATATTCTCTCTCATTTGCTCAAATGCTAGGCCTAGATCCTATTACTGCAACATTCAAATGTATCTGAAATGCAGCCATACACATCAACAACTGTTGTTTTAGCTTAATAACACAAGATAGATATTGGTTACCACTAGACTACAACATACAAGTGTCAAGGGTATGCTAAGATCAAAATGTAGTTTAATTGTGGCCTGGGACGGTCTGACGGTTAGGGTAGCTGCTTTCAGCATGCACATATAGTCCTACTGTGTCAGAGTGTGTTCGCTTCTGGCCCACCCCCTCCCAGGCACAAATAACTCAATCCCCTTGATTTATTTACACATTTCAAATATGGACAGTCCAGGGATATTTTACCCCGATCTTGATAAGAAATGGCCATACCAGACGTTTTGGATAACATAACTAGGAAACGAATAGAATACTACTAATATGGTACTCCAACATTAGTTTCCATTCGTACAAAGTGTTGGGTAAATTGCCACAGTAGCTGTAAAAAAAAAAGTGTAGATTCACACGCAGGGCGCGGCAGATGTTTATTAAGCCTTTGCAGAAGGCAGGAATCGTGGTCACAGGCAGACAATGGTCAAACACAGGTAGGTAGTCAAAAACAAACAATACCTCACAACCATACAAACAGAAAGAACTGAACTAAATGGGGAGCTGATGAGACCAGGTGAGAAACGAACACATGTGAAATCAATGAATAAAAATGAAAGACAGGGCTACGTCCCAGAACACAAAGAAACAGGGCTACGTTCAAGAACACAAAGAAAAAGAACACAAGGTTGACTAAGAAAAGAAAAGCAGAACCTTAGGTTTGCCATGGTAAACAATTAAATACTTTATTTATATTCTACAGAATGCTTGTCAAATAGATCAATCGCCCATAGTCTGTTCAAAAAGGAATAAATTGTTCAGATTACAATACCAACCAGAGGTCGAACATATCTTGAAAGACTTTTGTTGCGAGCACGACTAAGGTAACACCTTTTAGGGAGCGGTAATGAGGTGACCAATAATGTTGCAATTGTGATCAGCTAGGCAGGTGAATTTAGTGTGTATTGATGGTTTAATGAGACATCAGCTAGCATTAATTTAGTGTCGTTAGCCTGTCCATTGTCAAAGAATGAGATGTGTGAAAACCCATAATAGGCTACAGATTGTGTGTCTCTGGCTGAGTTGATGAGCTGATTTGGGCCATCAGTTGATTGACAGATGTAGGCCTACAGTAGAACGATCAACTTTCCTCCAGTATGGATGCTCGTCCACGTTGTATATTTAATATAGTTCTGGTCTTTGTTGTGGATTGACGCGGTGAAGATGTTTATGCATTTGAGTCTATCCTTGGATTATTTCATTGAACTTAGAAATGTTTATTTGACGTGTCAATTATCAGACTATTCGTTTTATTTCTTGAAAACATTCAAATAAATGCAATTACCTTGTGGGCCTAATGTAGGCTCAGGCTAGTCAGTACGACGCCCTAGACTGGGTGCAAAAACAGGAGGTTGCTTAAACCACTGCACTAGGGCAGTTCACAATGCTCTAGCGAGCACTAAGAATACAAAAAATACGGACGATACATAGGGCGTAATTTTTGTTGTTGTTGTGCCTCCCCCAAACCATAGCCACTTGGAATGAATGCCTACACTGTTGCCTTTGAGTTGTTTATATTCTATCCCTGTCACCATACTGAATTAACCTTGTAACCACGCAGAATTCATGCGTAAAAAATAGACAGTCATCCGCGAGTGAAAGGGCAGTGGGCCGGATTCAAACCCATGCAGACTCTGTCATATGCGTGCCGGGGTCAGTGGCTATAACCGCTGGACGAAACAGGCACTGAGAAATACATTAATTTATTCTGCCTATTGCTTTCCTTTAACAGTATAATACAACAATTGATCGAAAATTTTACCTAACGAGAAATACATCTTCCCCCTACAAATATGTCAATGTATTATAATTCACATAAGAATTAACACGAGACGCACTATAGCCTGCATGTAACCTATAAAGTGGTCAAATTAAGAACCAACATCTGTAAGTTCTAACTATTCACTCCCATTGCACCAGGCAGCATACAGATACAGTATAACCTGCTCTCTCTCTACTAGTCTACCTGTTTCTCTGTCTGCTATGTGTGAGCATTTTGATGGCGTGCAGATCTAACCTGACAGCCATGATGGAGGCCTTCATGTCTTATCTTTAGGCAGCCTGTCCTTGGGAGCCAGACATCCATCTCCTCTAAGAGGCATGACATGGCCAAGTGAAGGTGATGATGTAATGGATGAGGCTGGCTGCATGGCATCACAAGGTAATGCTGTACCTGCCTGTCCCTGTCTGTCACATAGTGCACATGGTGACGTGGCCTCTGCTGAGACAAGACATGAGACAGGCCTCAGAGATGTCCTGAGAGGGTAACCTGAAGGTGACCTAACTGCCTCTGGACATGCTGAGGTAGCATGACTTACCTAGCTTTAAGAAAGGGTTCCATTTACTGTTGCTGGTAGAATTGTGGCAGTGAAACTGGCTGTGGAAGAGAGCTACTCGCTAATTCTTCTTTACCTGCTTCATATTGTATGCTGATGCTCTGGCCTCAAGGTCCAGTATTTTTTAAATAATTGCACAGGGAGACTAGGCATTGATGGGCAAAAAATCCCTCTGAAGAGGGAAAATCCAATCCTATTTTGCTGTGATGTATAGGAAAGTAGATGTAAGTCACAGTCTAGCTGGGTTTGATCAGTTGTGTCCAATCGTCTCATTGCCTCCTCTCTGTCAGAGGAGCTTAGAGGAGCCAAACTTTCTCAACACCCTACCCAGACCCACCCAGCCACCCAGACCCACCCAGCTCACCCAGACCCACCCCAGCCCCACCCCAGACCCACCCAGCCACCCAGAACCCACCCAGACCCACCCAGCCACCCAGACCCACCAGCCAGGCAGACCCACCCAGCCACCCAGACCCACCCAGCCAGACAGACCTACCCAGGCCACCCAGAGCCCACACCAGCTCAGACAGACCCACCCAGCCACCCAGACCCACCCAGCCACCCAGACCCAGCCAGACAGATAGCCATGTAGCTAGAATTGCATAACAACAGCCAACCATCTGGACCAGGAGGAGGTCCTTGTCCCAGCCAAACAACATGGAAATGCATTTATTTGGCTTAACCTAAAGTAGCAGGTGTAAAAAGATACCTGAGCGGAGTCCCGACTTCCGTTTTTCAGTGGACCGAAATGATGTCCAAGTAGGTTGGAAGAAGCTCATATCATCAAGGACAAGTAGGCTGCAGGACACACATGTATCCAATTCCCTCCTTCTCTGTCTCTGATGTTGAGGCTGGACAGGCAGCCTGACACGTGCTCTGGACGGGTGTTTGTCTGCAGCATAGGGCCAGACGCTGCCTTGTCAGCTTCTCTGATGGAGTCAAAGCCCAGAGCTGATTTAATTGAAGTGGGCAGAGTGAGGACAGAACGATCCGCCCCCACCCCCCAACCACCACTACATTCCCTCCTCCTGCCTGGAAATAGAGAGATGTAGAGTGAGTCCACTAATGGTACACCAGCTGGATGGAGTCTCCATCAAACTACAGTTAATTATTCAGCTTCCAGAGGGTTCTCCCCAAATTATTTAAAAGCCTGCTAAGGCAGTGGGAGGAGAAGGAGGAGAAGAAGAAGGCGGGTCCTCCAGTGAAGTAGTCAATGTTTTCTTTAAGAGTTCCACCAACCTCCATCAGTCCCATAGCGTGGAATAGAAATGACTCATCAAGTCTGCCCTGAGCTAAAAAACTATATCATGAATCAAAGTGGACAATTGAAATTAGGCCTGCTCAGCTTTTGCTCTAATCCGCCAGTTTCTAAATATCACTACAGTGCTGGTTAAAGCGTCCTATAGAGTTCAAAGCTGCGATACCGCGCAGTCTAATGTGAAATACGTCCGCGACTCAACAACAGACAATTAAATGAGGTTGTTAAATATGTAATAATGGGCCGCCGGACAACAATGAATTGAGTTTTACAGATGAGAGACCAGACATCCCTGGACAATTCAGAGCACTGTGTAAGATGGAAACCCAGTTGATAATGAGGAATGTAAAGCCCAGTTCCGTCATGTAGTTGAAGACAGGGTGGATTTAGCAGTCCTTCTGGGTAGGTGTCCTGGCAGGGTTGACTGATTGAAATTCCATGTCCGTATACATAACACTCAATCCGTGTCCACTCAGCAAAGAGGGAATAAATCAGCTCGTCCCGGCCATCCCTCAACAGGCCCCCAAAAGCCTTTAATAACAAGCCCTAGCTGCCTGCAGAGCCGAAGCCCTGATTGTTTTGAGTGAAAACAGATGTGGTTTCTTCACATCGCTGCAGCCTCAGCCTCTGCCTCACTGGTGGAACGGAGCAGGCCTAGCTCTGTCACAAGGCCCGCCATGTTGTCTTCCTCAAACATCCGGCCGCTGGATGAGCCCAGCTGACCCCTTGCCCCATCCCCTCCTTTCGTCTCCCCTTTGCCTCTCCACATTGCAAAAAAATAAACAATTACAAACAAGACGAAAACAGACGGTTTCTTCCCACAGCCCTCGTAAAGAACACAAGAGAGTCTGGGTGAGCACAATCATGCCCGAAGCAATGATGAAATAAAACACCAGCACCATTCCCCTAATGTGCGCCAAAACGCCTGCCATGTTTATTACATCTGACCATCTGGGTTTTACACGTGCATGTCTGCTGGACACAGCTCCACACAGCTGCCATGCAGTCACATACAGGTCAGAGGTCACAGTGTCAGCCAGTGGGTTATTAGAGGCAATCAACTAAAACGCCTATGACACACAAGTGTTTAAACGCACCGAGCAGAGCAAGGTAGTTTACCTCTCATTTGGAAATGTGGGAAATATAAATGACTCTCTCTTTTTTTCCCCAGTTAATCACTGCTCATTTATTTCCTGTTAACTGTAAAAAGGGCCTCATGGGGAGACAAATGCCTTTGCAGCGAGGGAACAAACCAACAGTGTCTCCCGCAGGGTCCTCAGTGACTGATATTTTTCAGTGATTTGTTTAAACAGTCTCAAATGTCCCCCTCCCCCCTCAAATGCTCCCCTCCCTCGTTGCACATGTGGTGTGTGTCCTGCGGGGCCCCTGAATGCTGGTCGGGTTCCCCTGCGGCCCAGAGGCTTTAATCAAAGCAGGACGGGGGGGCCTAGAACGGACCCTCACACCGCCCTGCTGCCTCTCCTGTGACAGACATGCAAGAGAGGCCAACCCTGCCCTTGAGCGCCGAGCCTGGATCTCTTTTCCCCAGTCAGGCTATTTCCTTTCTCTGTCTCTGTCCCTCTGTCTCTCTCTGTCTCTTTCTGTGTGTGTGTCTCTCTCTCTCTCTCTCTCTCTCTCTTTCTCTCGCTCTCTGACTCAGCCATTGGGCATCACTAGCAGTTTGGTCTCACCCAGCTCAATGTTTGCCGGCTGAGTCAGGAAGGAAATATTTACCCTGAGCTAGTGTGAAGAGGTCACGACCTCCAGGTCAGACTGAAGGTGAGGAAGTGGGTGGGGTCATGTATGGAAGTGTTTATGCACATCACTCATAGGAGGCCACAGGGTATATACTTTTAGAGGCTATCACACACATTTTCTTACATTATTTTAGGAATGTTTTATTTCTTGCTATATTAGTGTCCATTGTGCAATTGTGCAGAATGCTTATTTTCCCTATGAAACATTTGTTTTGAAATCAACCAAGCTTTGAGTGGAGTTGCATGTACCTATTATCTTGTTACAGAGGAAATACTAAGGTATGAAAGTAATACAGTTTTACATTTAAGCATTCCAAGTACAACTTCTGTATTTGCTGCTAGTACTGAAAGTTTCTGTGTTCCTGGATGAACCACTCAGACTCTGCTGCCATAGCAGCGGATGCTATTTTAACATGGCCATGGATTTACTAATTACAGATAACATTGCTGGATCAACAAAAGAACTCTAGTACAGCATATGGGTCCATTACTGGGATGATGAAGCTTTGGAAAATATTAATTGGAAAATATTTCTCTGGGTTATACAAGCATGAGGTTGGCATGACCTAGACAGAAATCTATTTTTCAAGTCACTACAGTGTACCAAAATGAAGAGAAGATAGACGACATTTGTCGAGCGAAGAAAAAAATGACCAACTATACAACTTTTTAAAGAAATTAAAGTTAAACTTTATGGTAGCATAAAACAGGGTTTCCCAAACTCGGTCCTGGGCATTTGTGAAGTTGTTTGATTTAACTAATCCAAGTTACCATTTGCAATATTCACTTTGGCAGATGCACAATTGGGGTTTCATAGTCTCCTTCGGTCCACAGTGCTGCTGTTCCTGCTGCAGTATGTTGGTGAATCATTTGTCATTGGCCGTCACATTATGGGATTTCAGAATCATCTGGGAATTTACAGGATCGTCTGTCCTGTGTGTGAGAGTGTGAGTGTGAGTGTGAGTTGATGTCTTGAGTGTGAGTGTGAGTGTGAGTGTGGAGTGTGAGTGTGAGTAGTGAGTGTGAGTGTGAGTGTGAGTGTGTGTGGTGTGAGTGTGTGGTGTGGTGTGTGTGTTGTGTGTGTGGTGTGTGTGTGTGTTGTGTGTGTGTGTGTGTGGTGTGTGTGTGTTAAGCTACGCTAGAATGGCGTTAGTGAACTGATGCTCTATCAGGTACTGTAGTCCACAGCCAAGTCCATCTTCCCTTCCCTTTCACGCCAAGCAAGGCGATTTAGTAATTTGCCTAATTGCTGGATTGAATATAACAGGATATGTTCTGCTCTATGGTCTGTTTGAGTGCTTTTCCAAATGGTTTTGCTGCTGAATAAAAAAATAAGAAAAGTTTTTTTTCTGCCAGCTTGAGATGTGGCAAGTCTCCAGAGGAATGATAAAACAACAATGTCTTGTAAATTTGTTTTTCTTTTTTTGAACATATCAAATCAGAGTGTTGTGGTCAACTGAACAGTTATGGCGTCCATTAGTATGACATCCTGGGATTGAATGTTGGCTTGTGAAAGCCAGACTGTGGTGTTAAAGTTAAAAACAAACATAAGACATAAACCTCTCCTAGCTGTGGCATTGTCCGGACGGTACCCATGCATGAGAAAAGTCCTGTTGGGGAATTTGTTGTGCAAATGCTCTCTGTCGATTGCTTTTGAGTTTAAGAAAGCCACGATTTCCTAATGCTGAGAATGGGGTGCCCTTAACAGATTGATCTGGCAACAGGGGACAGTCTATTCTTTAAAAGAAAGGCAGTAGACTAGAAAAAGTTGTGGGGCAGTGTGGGGAGAACAGAAAGCCTGAGATAGTCTTCATTTAATCTCTTCAGTTGTGGTACAGAGAGAGAGAGAGAGGAGAAGAGAAGACGAGAGAGGAGGAGGAGAGGAGAGAGAGATGAGAGAGAGAGAGAGAGAGAGAGAGAGAGAGAGAGAGAAGAGGAGAGAGAGAGAGGAGAGAGAGAGAGAGAGAGAGAGAGAGAGAGAGAGAGGAGAGAGAGAGGAGAGAGAGAGAGAGAGAGAGAGAGAGAGAGAGAGAGAGAGAGAGAGAGAGAGAGAGAGAGAGGAAATAGACAATAACATTTAACTGCATTTCTCCTTCATAATGGTTTACATTGTTCTGCCAAAACAGAGCATAAGTGCAGTCTGAGAATCAGATCAAATGGATAAGTCCTTCCTATCATAATGTACAGCTTTGAACCTGTTTTAAGACAGGAAATACATATATCTTCAAACCTGATGTATTACCTGTGTACTTATCATTTAACTCCATGGCAAGATTTATTTGTTTAATCTCCTTCAGAATCGCCAGTGTGATCTTCACAGCATCCTTTGCCGTGTAAGTTTCCACCATTTTATCCACAGTGTCCTCCCTGTCAGCAAACTCCAACCCGGCCTTTGGGATAGAGCAGAAGCCATCCAACACATCACTCACTTATGGTGGGTTCCCTAAGCAAGCTGGTCCTGGGGCTTTGTTCACAAACACAAACAGACCCCACAGAGCCCCAGGACAGCAACACAATTAGACCCAACCAAATCATGAGAAAACAAAAAGATAATTACTTGACACATTGGAAAGGATTAACAAAAAAGCAGAGCTAACTAGAATGCTATTTGGCCCTAAACAGAAAGTACACAGTGGCAGAATACCTGACCACTGTGACTGACCCAAACTTAAGGAAAGCATTGACTATGCACAGACTCAGTGAGCATAGCCTTGCTATTGAGAGAGGCCGCCGTAGGCAGACCTGGCTCTCAAGAGAAGAGAAATTACAGTATGTGCACACTGCCCACAAAATGAGGTGGAAACTGAGCTGCACTTCCTAACCTCCTGCCAAATGTATGACCATATTAGAGACACATATTTCCCTCAGATTACACAGATCCACAAAGAATTCGAAAACAAACCTGATTTTGATTAACTACCATATCTACTGGGTGAAATACTACAGTTTGCCATCACAGCAGCAATATTTGTGTTCTGTTGCCACAAGAAAATTTGTAATTTGTAATGTCTTTATTATTTTGGAACTTCTGTGAGTAATGTTTACTGTTCATTTATATTGTTTATTTCACTTTTGTAAATTATCTACTTCACTTGCTTTGGCAATGTTAACATATGTTTCTTAGGCCAATAAAGCCCCTTGAATTGAATAGAGAGAGGGGGGGGGGGGGTTCTGCTGACCACCCACTGACTGACTGACCTCTCCATCCTGTTTGTCCTTCAACAGCAGCCCATCATGGACCCCTTCTACCTAAATATCCTCATGGGTGAGTCAGTGAGTCTAAGTCTGAGAAGGTCTGTGGTGCTCTCTGTGGTCAGCGTGGTTTTTTAGGATCTGTGACATGCATGAAAGAATATCAACAAAAAATGTGTTTGAGGGGATTTGTGTTTGTATCTGGTGGGTAAGGATAGTTTCATAGGTGGTTTGGCTAGAATATAGCCTTTTCAGTTGATATGTGTTCCATCAACATGTAACAATTTATTAAATACAGAGTTTTCAAACGGCAAATAATTATGAATACATGGAGAACTTGTCTACCTGTGAGTGTGATGGAGCAGACATTATCTGAGTATTCAAAACAGGTTAGACAAGTTTGTTGGTTTCTGGTAAGACGTTAGTATACTATACATGTACAGGGCATTCGAAAAGAATTCAGAACCCTTGACTTTTTCCACATGTTGTCGCGTTACAGCTTTATTCTAAAATGGATTAAATAGAGGTTTTTTTCCTCATCAATCTACACACAATACTCCATAATGTCAAAGCAAATGTATTAAAACGTTTTTAATCACATTTACATAAGTATTCAGACCCTTTAATCAGTACTTTGTTGAATCATCTTTGGCAGCGATTGCAGCCTCAAGTCTTCTTGAATATGACGCTACAAGCTTGGCACACCTGTATTTTGGGAGTTTCTCCCATTATTCTCTGAAGATCCTCTCAAACTCTGTCAGGTTGGATGGGGAGTGTCACTGCACAGCTAATTTCAGGTCCGGGCTCTGGCTGGGCCACTCAAGGACATTCAGAGACTTGTGTGCTTAGGGTTGTTGTCCTGTTGGAAGATGAAACTTCCTGGTTTCATCAGACCAGAGAATCTTGTTTCTCATGGTCTGCGGGTCCTTTTGGTGCCTTTTGGCAAACTCCAAGCGAGCGGTTATGTGGCTTTTACTGAGGAGGTGCTTCCGTCTGGCCATTCTACCAGCAAAGATGGTTGTGCTTCTGGAAGGTTATCTCATCTCCACAGAGGATCTCTAGAGCTCTGTCAAAGTGACCATCGGGTTCGTGGTCACCTCCCTGACCAAGGCCCTTCTCCCCCGATTGTTCAGTTTGGCCGGATGGCCAGCTCTAGGAAGAGTCTTGGTGGTTCGAAACTTCTTCCATTTAAGAATAATGGAGGAAACTGTGTTCTTGGGGACATTCAATGCTGCAGCTATGTTTTGGTACCATTCCCCAGATCTGTGCCTTGACACAATCCTGTCTCGGAGCTCTACGGACCATTCCTTTGACCTCATGGCTTGGTCTTTGCTCTGACATGCACTGTCAACTGTGGGACCTTGTATAGACAGGTGTATGCCTTTCCAAATCATGTCCAATCAATTGAATGTACCACAGGTGGACTCCAATCAAGTTGTAGAAACATCTCAAGGATGATCAATGAAAATAGGATGCACCTGAGCTCAATTTCGTGTCTCATAGCAAAGGGTCTGAATACTTAGATTTTTTCGCTTGTCACTATGGGGTATTGTGTGTAATTTGACGAGGATTTCTTTTTATTTAATACATTTTAGAATAAGGCTGTAACGAAACAAAATGTGGAAAAAGTCAAGGGTTCCGAACACTTTCCGAACGCACTGTATATATGCACTGTACTCTAGGTAAATTGTGAGCCCAGATGTGCCAAATGCCTGTCAATCACTGTAGGCCATTTACTTTGGGGCAAGATTTATAAATCCACTGTGGTATTATATTGCTTTATGATTTCAATAAACCTGAGCTATAAGAGGGCTGTTTTTCACGTAAGCACTTAACAGACAGGAGGTGTAAAACCTGCACTATGATCCATGCTTTTACTTGTATTGGCCGAGACATTTGGCCTATCAACCAAGCTCAAAAATAATGATAAAGCTGAATTTATTCTAGCACATAAATACAGTGTCTGTCTGACAGGGGTTTGGCAAGATGTTTGTCATGAGGGACTTTGGAGTATTGATTTTTCAAGTGGGGCTGGCACGGGCCTCTCGGATGCAGGGTGCCTGTCGCTGTTGCAACAGCCTTGGTGTTTTTTAGAGGCCAGTGTAGACTCTGCTCAGACCAGACCACTACTGTGTGGAATGTGTCTCATGGTATTACCTGGTAAGGGATTTTATACAGTTTTATACAATAGAATTGCTTTTTTATGGAAAAGTGAGAGGGCTATGCTATGGAACATTTTCTACCAATGTTCAACTAAAACTACCTCAAGTGAAGGCCAAGAAAAGTTCATGTGATTAGTTGCCTTTTGTAAAACTGTAGTCAAGGTGTACACATTCTTTTTCTTTTAAAACAGATGTTGGTTTCAGTGAAATTTGCTAACTTTCATTCTGTTTCCTCAGCTCAGCAAAATGTGAACACATCCTTTGGAAACACCACATATTATCCAAGTTAGACATCTTAAGGGGACTCAAGAATTATCAATTGAAGTCTACATTTACACCATCACAATTTAATTTCATCAAGAAAATCTTTCTCTAATGTGAAGTGACTGCTAAACTAATGTGGTGTGAAGTGACTGCTAAACTAATGTGGTGTGAAGTGACTGCTAAACTAATGTGGTTTAGAAGGTACTGCTAAAACTAATGTGGGTGAATGACGTGCCGAAACTAATGGTGGGGCGGGGTGCTGAGAGTGACTGCTTAGAACTAATGTTGAGGGTGAAAGTGACTGCTAAACTAATGTGTGTGAAGTGAGCTGCTAAACTAATGTGGTGTGAAGTGACTGCTAAACTAATGTGGTGTGAAGTGACTGCTAAACTAATGTGGTGTGAAGTGACTGCTAAACTAATGTGGTGTGAGGTGACTGCTAAACTAATGTGGTGTGAAGTGACTACTAAACTAAGATAGAAAATGTAGAAATGCTGGAGATCATGTCATAGGCCTCAAATAAATAACATCTAATCCATTACCAGTCAGACTCTGTGCTCTCTCTTGCACAACTGTGAGAGATTTCACTCTACAGAGTTGATGATATTAAATTAGTGAATCATGTTCCACCCTGTTATGGTTGTCATTCCCCAAATCTTTCATACATACTCTTATTGCTTTTCATTTAATTTTGGAATTGTAAAGTGTTATACCGTGAGGAAAATATTGCTCTGCTCTTGACTACATTATACAGTGTGTACATCATGTAAAAGCCTTGGTCAGCATTATGCTGAAATGACCTGTTTGAATTTCAGCAGATTTTATCTCAGGTAAGTGGCCAGGAAAATATCAACTCATGCTGAATGTAGTCATGCCATATTACTGCATACAGTAGCCCTGCAATTAAACTGAGTGGTAATTGCTGGTGTATACATGTGTTTTTGTCATAGAAGCCACAATACTATAATTGGAGGAAAAAATACCTGTAAAAGCATAATACCAAGGACCTGTAAAAGCATAATACCAAGGACCTGTAAAAGCATAATACCAAGGACCTGTAAAAGTATAATACCAAG
>NC_036844.1:23186290-23244318 GCF_002910315.2 Salvelinus sp. IW2-2015
TGTAAAAGCATAATACCAAGGACCTGTAAAAGCATAATACCAAGGACCTGTAAAAGCATAATACCAAGGACCTGTAAAAGCATAATACCAAGGACTTACTCTTTTCTTTTTATCTTCCCTCATCATCTGCTCTCTGTTTTTCCTCCCATATTCTATACCTCCACCTGATACCTCCATTCTCTCTCCTTCTCTCTCTCTCCTTCTCTTTTTCTCCTTCTCTCTCTCTTTCTCCCTGTCTCAATACCTCTCTCTCTCTCTCTCTCGTGTGGAAAGTGTGCCCTCAGGCAGGCAGCAGTGTCAGGGGGCTGGGTAGTATTGATCAGAGGAGTGTGTGATGATGATGGGCTGTGACAGCCCACTGTGTGGACCTGCTCTGAGTCAGGGAGGAGCCCGCCCCGTTGCCGTGTCTCTCATACTTGAGGCCCAGGATCACACTAGCGCAGGCTGCATCGTTCCACACGCATCACTGCCCTAGGACACGGCCTGTGCTGCGGCAGGAGAAAGCAGCACCAGGAGACATGGGAAAAAGCTCTGTCTGTCTACAATGTGTTAGGGAGAGATACTGTACTGGACAGGATGTGACCAAGCTTCAATCGTTTAGAAACACTTGAGTGTAAAGTGTGGAGTCTCCACTGCATTTAGATTTTTAAAAGTGTCAGATAATACATTGTGATTTTTTGTGAAAACTGTGTTTTGGAGCTCTGACTAAAGAAGGCTGGATTTTCATACCAGTACTTTAGTGCTCTGACAATCAGGCCAGTTGCCGCACTGGAAATAGTGGCAGTTTTAGTGCCAGTTTTTTTTAAATTAGTGGTTAAACTTTGACAGACACTTGATTGCTCAATTATTCCACTAACGTGCAAACAGAGGACGTCAGCATTCACTTGAGATCAGAAACACATGTCTCTCAGCTTAATCGGTGTTACACAAAGTTGGTGTATTTACCTCAAGTAGACCCAGTTTTTTATCTTAGTTTACCTTCCAAACAGAAGGAACAACTTTAGACAGGCACTCCAACTTTGTTGGTGTTCTGCTTTGGATTTGGACTTGTACTGAGTGATTTATGCTGAGTTGAATGAGAAACAAACTTTGTAGCTCTGTCATCCTGAGGTACTGTAAGTAATATCACTTTGTGCACTGTTCAAGGCCCAAACTAATGAGAGGGATTGACTGAAAGCTTTCATCAAACCCATTTTAAACACCAAAGCCAGCCGTTCTGCCTGTGGAGGCATTCAACATGACCGCTATTATAATTATCTCCAAATGTGTTTGGATTGATTGTCCAATTGCACTCTTTCACAGTTGAAAAGACTATGTGAACCACACAGGCAGAGAGAAAACACCTTAATGTTCTTTGATCTATCTGAAGTCAACAGCTTGGGAATTTCCTTCGACTCTCTTTGGTCAGCTGAAGAGAGAGGGTGTGGGGGAGAACTGGATGGAAACTAATGAACTTATCCTCCACAGCAGAGGTAACTCTGGGTCTTCCTTTCCTGTGGCGATCATCATGAGAGCCAGTTTCATCATAACGCTTGATGGGTTTTGTGACTGCACTTGAAGAAACTTCCAGAGTTATTGACATTTTCCGCATTGACCGACATTCAAGTCTCAAAGTAACTATGGACTGTCGTTTCTCTTTGCTTATTTGAGCTGTTCTTGCCTTAATATGGACTTTATATTTTACCAAATAGGGCTATCTTCAGTATCCACCACTACCTTGTCACAACACAACTGATTGGCTCAAACGCATTAAGAAGGAAAGAAATTCCACAAAATAACTTTTAACAAGGCTTATCTGTTAATTGAAATGCATTCCAGGTTACTACCTCATGAAGCTGGTTGAGGGAATGCCAAAAGTGTGTAAAGCTGTCATCAAGGCAAAGGGTGGCTCCTTCGAAGAATATAAAATATATCATATATTTTGATTTATTTAACACTTTTTTGGTTACTACATGATTCCATATGTGTTATTTCATAGTTTCGATGTCTTAACTATTATTCTACAATGTAGAAAATAGTCAAAATAAAGAAGAACCCTGGAATGAGTAGGTGAGTCCTTTATTTAACTAGGCAAGTCAGTTAAGAAACAATTATTATTGACAATGACAGCCTACCAGAAGGCAAAAGGCCTCCTGCGGGGATGGAGGCTGTGATTAAAAATTTAAAATACATAAAACATATAGTACAAAACACACATCACGACAAGAGAGACACAACAACACTACATACAGAGAGACCTAAGACAACAACATAGCATGGCAGCAACACATGAAAACACAGCATGGTAGCAACACAACATGACAACAACATGGTAGGAACACAACATGGCAGCAGCACAACATGGTACACACATTATTGGGCACAGACAACAGCACAAAGGGCAAGAAGGTAGAGACAACAATACATCACGGGAAGCAGCCACAAGTGTCAGTAAGAGTGTCCATGGATGAGTCTTTGAATGAAGAGATGGAGGTAAAACGGTCCAGTTTGAGTGTCTTTTGCACCTCGTTCCAGTCGCTAGCGAACTGAAAAGACGAGCGACCCTGGGATGTGTGTGCTTTGGGGACCTTTAACAGAATATGACTGGCAGAACGGGTGTTGTATGTGGAGGATGAGGCCTAAGAGGGTTATATAAATATATAAAGCATCAACCAGTGGATCTTGCGACGGGTATACAGAGATGACCAGTTTACAGAGTAGTATAGAGTGCAGTGATGTGTCCTATGAGGACCATTGGTGGGAAATCTGATGGCCGAATGGTAAAGAACATCTAGCCGCTCGAGAGCACCCTTACGTGCCGATCTATAAATTACGTCTCCGTAATCTAGCCTTGGTAGGATGGTCATCTGAATCAGGGTTAGTTTGACAGCTGTGGTGAAAGAGGAGTGATTACGATAGAGGAAACCAATTCTAGATTTAACTTTAACTTCTTATGGCTGAAGGGGCAGTATTGAGTAGCTTGGATGAAAGGTGCACAGAGGTGCCCAGAGTAAACTGCCTGCTCCTCCGTCCCAGTTGCTAATATATGCATATTATTATTAGTATTGGATAGAAAACACTCTGAAGTTTCTAAAACTGTTTGAATGATGTCTGTGAGTATAACAGAATGCATATGGCAGGCAAAAACCTGAGAAGAAATTCAAACAGGAAGTGGGAAATCTGAGGTTGGTCGATTTTCAACTCATCGCCTATAGAATACACAGAGGGATATGGATCAGTTTGCACTTCCTACGGCTTCCACTAGATGTCAACAGTCTGTAGAACCTTGTCTGATGATTCTACTGTGAAGGGGGGCCGAAGGAGACAGGAATGAGTCAGGTCTACCATGAGCTGACCATGCGCGTTCACATGAGAGGGAGCTCTGTTCCATCGCACATCTGAAGTCAATGGAATTCTCCGGTTGGAACGTTATTGAAGATTTATGTTAAAAACATCCTAAAGATTGATTCAATACATCGTTTGACATGTTTCTACTGACTGTTACGGAACTTTTTGACATTTCGTATGCTTTTAGTGAACGCGCTTCCTGACTTTGGATTTGTTTACCAAACACGCTAACAAAAATAGCTATTTGGACATAAATGATGGACATTACCGAACAAAACAAACATTTCTTGTGGAATTGGGATTCCTGGGAGTGCATTCCGACGAAGATCAGCAAAGGTAAGTGAAGATTTATAATGCTATTTATGAGTTTTGTTGACTGCACAATTTGGCGGGTAACTGTATGGCTTCCTTTTGTGGCTGAACGCTGTTCTCAGATTATTGAATATTGTGCTTTTGCCGTAAAGCTTTTTGAAATCTGACACAGCGGTTGCAATAAGAACAAGTGTATCTTTAATTCTATGTAAAACATGTATCTTTCATCAAAGTTTATGATGAGTATTTATGTTATTTGACGTGGCTCTCTGCAATTTCTTCTGATATTTTGGAGGCATTTCTGAACATGGCGCCAATGTAAACTGAGGTTTTTGGATATAAATATGAACTTTATCGAACAAAACATATATGTATTGTGTAACATGAAGTCCTATGAGTGTCATCTGATGAAGATCATCAAAGGTTAGTGATTCAATTTCTCTCTATTTCTGCTTTTTGTGACTTCTGTCTTTGGCTGGGAAAATGGCTGTGTTTTTCTGTGATTTTGCGGTGACCTAACATAATCGTTTGTGGTGCTTTCGCTGTAAAGCCTTTTTGAAATCGGACACTGTGGTGGGATTAACAAGAAGTGTATCTTTAAAATGGTGTGAAATACTTGCATGCTTGAGGAATTTTAGTTATGAGATTTCTGTTGTTTGAATTTGGCGCCCTGCACTTTCACTGGCTGTTGTCATATCGATCCCGGATTGCAGCCATATTAACCTGCACATTTTATATGTGCTGAGAGAAGGATAGTGTACCGTCTAGCCATACTCCCAAGTATTTGTATGAGGTGACTACATCAAGATCTAAACTCTCAGAGGCAGTAATCACACCAGTGGGGAAAGGGGCATTCTTCTTACCAAACCACATGACCAGCTGAGTATGAGACTGTATCGTCTGCATATAAGAGAGCGTCCTACTGCTTGAGCTATGTTGTTGATGTAAATTGAGAAGGTTGTGGGGCCTAGGATCGAGCCTTGGGGTACTCCCTTGGTGACAGGCAGTGGTTGAGACAGCAGATGTTCTGACTTTATACACTGCACTCTTTGAGAGAGGTAGCTAGCAAACCAGGCCAAAGACCCCTCAGAGACAACAATACTCCTTAGCCGGCCCACAAGAATGGTCTTACGTATCAAAAGCTTTGGCCACGTCAATAAAAATAGTAGCACAATATTGCTTAGAATCAAGGGCAATGGTGACATCATTTAGTAACCTTTAAGGTTGCAGTGACACATCCATAACCTGAGCGGAAACCTAATTGCATACCCGAGAGAATACTATAGACATCAAGAAAGCCAGTCAGTTGATTATTGACAAGTTTTTCCAAAACTTTTGTGAAACAGGGCAAAATAGAAATTAGCTTATAACAGTTAGGATCAGCTTGATCTCCCCCTTTAAATGAAGGATGCACCGTGGTTCCTTCCAAGAAATGGGAACCTCCCCAGAGTGGAGAGATAGGTTAAAAGGTTTAGAGATAGGCTTGGCGATGACAGCAACCTTAAAGAAGAAAGGGTCAAAACGATCTGAACCAGATGTCTAAAAGGGAGTCAAGTTTAAGGAGCTCATTTAGCACCTTGGACTCAGTGACCGCCTTCAGGGAGAAACTTTGTAGCAGGGCAAGGGGAAAAGAGGGAAGAGCATCGGGGATAGTCACATTAGGAGGGGTGGGAGATGAGGAAATGTTGGACGGGCAAGAAGGCATGGCTGAGCCACATTGGAATCCTGACTTAATGAAGTGGTGATTCAGAGCTCAGCCATGTGCTCCTTGTCAGTAACAACCACATCATCAAAATTAAGGGACGTGCAGCTTTGAGAAGGAGGGTTTATTCTTTAAACGTTTTACAGAACTTCTTGGGGTTAGACCCACAGAGAGAGAACTGCTCCTTAAAATAACAAACTTTGGCCTCCTGGATAGCCTGAATGCACTTATTTCTAATTTGCCTGCTCAAGAGCCAGTCAGCCTGAGTATGCTTGTGCTGAGCGATTTGCCAATGGTCTATGACAAGTGAGGACAGGTCGTTTCACTGAGCGGCCATTACGAACACAGGCTGTAAAACAGAGATCACCAAGGTCATTACAGAAAACACCAGACTGATATCTATCAGGATTATTTGTAAGGATAACATCAATGGGAGTAGCCTTTTATGGGTGTTTGGAGTCATACCTTGTGGGTTTGGTAATAATCTGAGAAAGATTTAGGGAATCCCATTGCTTTAGGATTTGGTCAGGTGGTTTAATAAGCATATCCCAGTTTAGGTCATCTAGCAGGACAAATTCAGACTTAGTGTAAGGGGCCAGGAGAAAGCTTAGGGCATTTAGGGTACAGACCTGTGCTGATGGTGGCCGATAACACCCAGCAACAGTCAACAAAGAGTTACTTGAAAGATTAATGCGTAAAACCAGCAAATCAAATTGTTTGGGGACAGACTTGGCGGAGACAACCGAGCACTGAAGGTGTTCCTTGGTAAAGATTGCCAAGGTGGATAGAATAGGATGGGAGGCCAAAAGTCTGTGTAACCAATAGAGACTCCCGAGTGTGGGAACAAACATAGACTCTCCCACGGTTGGGTAAACAAGCAAGTTCATAGTCAACAAAGCATGCAAGAGTCATGAGGCAAATAGCATAAAGCACAATAGAAAAATATAACATCTTGGAGCTAGCCATTGTTAGTTCAGGGTCACTCGCCCCAACAGTGCATGCATGACGGAGGCGAGCAAAAGCTCGGGAGAGAGGTGGGAGTGTGGCGGGGGTACCTATATAAGACAGGAGGAGACAGGCCATGGCAGATTGTCATGCCCTGACTTTAGAGAGCCGTTTTATTTCTCTATTTAGTTAGGTCAGGGTGTGATGTGGGGTGGGCATTCTATGTTTTGTATTTCTTTATTTTTTGCCGGGTAGGGTTCCCAATCAGAGGCAGCTGTCTATCGTTGTTTCTGATTGGGAATTATACTTAGGTAGCCTGTTTTCCCACCTATGTTGTGGGATCTTTTTTTTTGTTAGCTCTGTGAAGCCTGCAGAACGCGACGTTCGTTATTCTTTTTTTTTTTTTTTGGTGTTCTGAGTAATTAAAGAAACATGAACACTTACGACGCTGCACCTTGGTCTACTTCTTCAGACGAGCGTTACAGAAGATCCCACCACAAAAAGACCAAGCAGCGTTTTCTGGAGGAGTGGACATGGGAGGAGATACTGGAAGGCAAGGGACCCTGGGTACAGGCTGGAGAATATCGCCGTCCTAAGGAGGAGATGGAAGCAGCAAAAGCGGAACGGCGAAGATACGAGGAGTTGGCACGACGAAGCATGCACGAGAGGCATGGGGGCACACGGGGAGATTGGCGGAGTCAGGTTATAGACCTGAGCTAACTCCCCGTGCTTACCGCGGGGAGCGAGTGACCGGGCAGGCACCGTGTTATGCGGTAAAGCGCACGGTGTCTCCAGTGCGCGTGCACAGCCCGGTGCGCTCGGAGCCAGCTCTCCGCAAGTGCTACGCTAGAGTGGGCATCCAGCCAGGGCGGATTGTGCCAGCTCAGCGCTCTTGGTCTCCGGTGCGCCGTTTCGGCCCAGGGTATCCTGCGCCGGCTCTGCGCACTGTGTCTCCGGTGCGCTGTGACAGCTCAGTGTGTCCTGTGCCTGCGCTCCGCACGTGCCGGGCTAAAGTGGGCATTCAGCCACGAGGAGCGGTGCAAGTTCTAAGCACCAGATCTCCAGTGCTCCCCCACAGCCCGGTTCGACCTGTGCCTGCGCTCTGGAGGTGCCGTTCTAAAGCGGGCATTCAGCCTGGAAGAGTGGTGCAAGTTCTAAGCACCAGATCTCCAGTGCTCCCCCACAGCCCGGTTCATCCTGTGCCTGCTCCACGGGTCAGTCCGGAGCCTCCAGCGACGGTCCCCAGTCCGGAGCCTCCAGCGACGGTCCCCAGTCCGGAGCCTCCAGCGACGGTCCCCAGTCCGGAGCCTCCAGCAGCGGTCCCCAGTCCCGAGCCTCCAGCAAGGGTCACCAGTCCAGGGCCTGCGGCGAGGGTCCCCAGTCCGGGGCCTGCGGCGAGGGTCTCCGCACCAGAGGCGCCACCAAAGTGGGTGGAGCCAGAGGCGGAGCGGGGGCTACGCTCCGAACCGGAGCCACCGCCAAGGGTAGATGCCCACCCGGACCCTCCCCTATAGGTTCAGGTTTGCGGCCGGGAGTCTGCACCTTTGGGGGGGGGTACTGTCATGTTTTGTATTTCTCTGTGGTTGGCCGAGTGTGGTTCCCAATCAGAGACAGCTGTCTATCGTTGTCTCTGATTGGGAATCATACTTAGGTAGCCTGTTTTCCCACCTATGTTGGGGGATTTTGTTTTTTGTTAGCTCTGTGAAACCTGCAGAACGTGACGTTCATTATTCTTTTTGTTGTTTTTGTTTGGTGTTCTGAGTAATTAAAGAAACATGAACACTTACGACGCTGCACCTTGGTCTACTTCTTCAGACGAGCGTTACACAGATGGTGAACAGATCGCCAGGTGGAGTCAAAGCAGCCGTGCAGCAGGCAATGGGAGTAGGTGTCACACCCACTTGGGAGAAGCTTTTTTCGGGAGGCAGATTCCTTGTAGAAAATCCCAGCTAGCTAGCTAACGTGGCTAACAAGTCTCTGTCCTTCTTTTTCACGTGAAAAAGGAGGTCGTTAGCTAGCTGTATATTTTTATTGAATGGTCCTTTTACGACGTCCAAACAACGTTGTCCTGTGGCTGTTGTATTTTGGGGATTCTGAGGAGGATATATTCTCTGCACAGATGGAGGGGGCTTCAAAGGCCTCTGCATTTGGGTGGGGGGGGACTGTGAAACTCTCCTGCCATTGTTAGACTCAAGAGTTTTAACAGCTCTTACTTCACATTCAGTGCTAATTGTAGTCAGATTATTTTCTAGCAGCTTGGTAGCCTAGTGGCTTTATTTAATAAGCTTTACATAACAAAATTTACCTAGCGATATTTGTCTGTTAATTTTTGGCTTCAGAAAGTAGGTTCATACTGAACATTACTCACTCAGTTTTGTTTTGGATGGTATTTCCAGGTTCATGTGTGTTTCTTCTGCAGGTTTTGTCTTGTTAGAATTTTTGTTGTTGTCGATAAGCCTTGGTAGTAATAGTCCATTCAGGTAATTTTGGCAGAACTCCCACAGATAGATTTTACCACATCTTGTATCACAGAACTTCTCTATCGTAACAGTTGTGAATGGATCCATCCGGCTGCTGTGCGAACATCTCCAGAGCAGAGAGGGACTATCCCCAGACTGGACTGAGAAGCACAGCCACGAGCTGTCCAGTGACATGAGCCTACCAGACGAGCTAAATTACTTCTATGCGTGCCGTGAGGCAAGTAACACTGAAGAATGCATGAGCGCACCAGCAGTTCCGCACAATAGTGTGATCATGCTCTCCATAGCCGATGTGAGTAAGACCTAAGGGCCATACTGATTACAAGGACGTGCACTCCGAGCATGCGCTGACCAACTGGCAAGTGTCTTCACTAACATTTTCAACCTCTCACTGACCTAGTCTGTAACACCAACATGTTTCAAGCAGACCACCATAGTTCCTGTGACCAAGAACACCAAGGTAACTTGCCTAAATGACTACCGACCAGTAGCACTTACGTATGTAGCCATGAAGTGCTTTGAAAGGCTAGTCATGGCTCACATCAACACCAATATCCCAGAAACCCTAGATCCACTCCAATTTGCATACCGTCCCAACAGATCCACAGATGACGCAATCTCTATTGCACTCCACACTGCCCTTTCCCACCTGGACAAAAGGAACACCTATGTGAGAATGCTATTCATTTACTACAGCTCAGCGTTCAACACCATAGTGCCCTCAAAGCTCATCACTAAGCTAAGGATCCTGGGACTAAACACCTCCCTCTGCAACTGGATCCTGGACTTCCTGACAGGCCGCCCCAGGTGGTAAAAGTAGGTAACAACATATCTGCCACGCTGATCTTTAACACGGGGACACTTCAGAGGTGCGTGCTCAGTCTTCTCCTGTACCCCCTGTTCACCCATGACTGCATGGCAAAGCACGACTCCAACACCATCATTAAGTTTGCCAATGACATAACAGTGGTAGGGCTGATCACCGACAGCAATGAGACAGCCTATAGGGAGGAGGTCAGAGACCTGGCAGTGTGGTGCCAGGATAACAACCTCTCCCTCAACGTGATCAAGATCAATTGAGATGGTCGTGGACTACAGGAAAAGGAGGGCAGAGCACGCCCCCATTCTCATCGACGGGGCGGTAGTGGAGCAGGTTGAGAGTTTCAAGTTCCTTGGGTCCACATCACCAACCAACTTTCAGGGTCCAAACACACCAAGATAGTCGTGAAGAGGGCACGACAACACCTATTCCCCCTCAGGAGACTGAAAAGATTTGGCATAGGTCCTCAAATCCTCAAAAAGTTCTACAGCTGCACCATTGAGAGCATCCTGACTGGTTGCATCACCGTCTGGTATGGCAACTGCTCAGGCTCCGACAGCGACGCAAATCAAATCAAATCAAATCACATTTTTATTGGTCACATACACATGGTTAGCAGATGTTAATGCGAGTGTAGCGAAATGCTTGTGCTTTTAGTTCTGACCATGCAGTAAAATCGAACAAGTAATCCAACAATTTCACAACAACTACCTTAAATACACAAGTGTAACGGAATGAATAAGAATATGTACATATAAATATATGGATGAGCGATGGCCGAACGGCATAGGCAAGATGAGGTAGATGGTATAGAGTACAGTATATACATATGAGATGAGTAATGTAAGCTTTGTAAACATTATATAAAGTGGCATTGTTTATAGTGACTAGTGATACATTTATTACATCAAAATTTTAATTATTAAAGTGGCTAGAGATTTGAGTCAGTATGTTGGCAGCAGCCACTCAATGTTAGTGATGGCTGTTTATCAGTCTGATGGCCTTGAGATAGAAGCTGTTTTTCAGTCTCTCGGTCCCAGCTTTGATGCACCTGTACTGACCTCGCCTTCTGGATGATAGCGGGGTGAACAGGCAGTGGCTCGGGTGGTTGTTGTCGTTGATGATCTTTTTTGCCTTCCTGTGACATTGGCTGGTGTAGGTGTCCTGGTGATGTGTTGTGCAGACCTCACTACCCTCTGGAAAGCCTTACGGTTGTGGATGGAGCAGTTGCCATACCAGGCGGTGATACAGCCCGACAGGATGCTCTCGATTGTGCATCTGTAAAAGTTTGTGAGTGTTTTTGGTGACAAGCCAAATTTCTTCCGCCTCCTGAGGTGGAAGAGGCGCTGTTGCGCCTTCTTCCTCATGTTGTCTGTGTGGGTGGACCATTTCAGTTTGTCCGTGATGTGTACGCCGAGGAACTTAAAACTTTCCACCTTCACCACTACTGTCCCGTCGATGTGGATAGGGGGCTGCTTCCTCTGCTGTTTCCTGAAGTCCACAATCATCTCCTTTGTTTTGTTGACGTTGAGTGTGAGGTTATTTAACTGACAACACACTCTGAGGGCCCTTACCTCCTCCCTGTAGGCGGTCTCGTCGTTGTTGGTAATCAAGCCTACCACTGTAGTGTCATCTGCAAACTTGATGATTGAGTTGGAGGCGTACATGGCCACGCAGTCATAGGTGATCAGGGAGTACAGGAGAGGGCTCAGAAAGCACCCTTGTGGGGCCCCAGTGTTGAGGATCAGCGGGGTGGAGATGTTGTTTCCTACCTTCACCACCTGGGGGCGGCCCGTCAGAAAGTCCAGGACCCAGTTGCACAGGGCGGGGTCGAGACACAGGGTCTCGAACTTAATGACGAGTTTGGAGGGTACTATGGTGTTAAATGCTGAGCTGTAGTCGATGAACAGCTTTCTTACATAGGCATTCCTCTTGGCCAGATGGGTTTGCTGTCCCCAGTCCACCTGGCCTTGCTGCTATTCCAGTTTCAACTGTTCTGCCTGCGGTTATGGAACCGCCACCTGTCCCAGACCTGCTGTTTTCAACTCTTAATGATCGGCTATGAAAAGCCAACTGAAAATTATTCATGATTATTATTTGACCATGCTTGTCACTTATGAACATTTTGAACATCTTGGCATAGTTCTGTTATAATCTCCACCCGGCACAGCCAGAAGAGGACTGGCCACCCCTCATAGCCTGGTTCCTCTCTAGGTTTCTTCCTAGGTTTTGGCCTTTCTAGGGAGTTTTTCCTAGCCACCGTGCTTCTACACCTGCATTGCTTGCTGTTTGGGGTTTTAGGCTGGGTTTCTGTACAGCACTTCGAGATATTAGCTGATGTACGAAGGGCTATATAAAATAAACTTGATTGATTGATTGATTGATGGGTTAGGGCAGTGTGCAGTGTGATTGCGATTGCGTCGTCTGTGGACCTATTGGGGCGGTAAACAAATTGGAGTGGGTCTAGAGTGTCAGGTAGGGTGGAGGTGATATGATCCTTGACCAGTCTCTCAAAGCACTTCATGATGACGGAAGTGAGTGCTACGGGGCGATAGTCGTTTAGCTCAGTTACCTTAGCTGTCTTGGGAACAGGAACAATTGTGGCCCTCTTGAAGCATGTGGGAACAGCAGACTAGGATAGGTATTGATTGAATATGTCCGTAAACACACAAGCCAGCTGGTCTGCACATGCTCTGAGGACACGGCTAGGGATGCCGTCTGGCCCGGCAGCCTTGCGAGGGTTAACACGTTTAAATGTTTTACTCACGTTGGCTGCATTGAAGGAGAGTCCGCAGGTTTTGGTAGTGGGCCGTGTTGGTGGCACTGTATTGTCCTCAAAGCGAGCAAAGAAGTTGTTTAGTTTGTCTGGGAGCAAGACATCGAGGTCCGCGACGGGGCTGATTTTCTTTTTGTAGTCCGTGATTGACTGTAGACCCTGCCACATACCTCTCGTGTCTGAGCCGTTGAATTGTGACTCTAATTGGTCTCTATATAGACGCTTAGCTTGTTTGATTGCCTTGCGGGGGGAATAGCTACACTGTTTGTATTCGGTCATGTTTCCGGTCGCCTTGCCCTGATTAAAAGCAATGGTTCGCGATTTCAGTTTTGCGCAAATGCTGCCATCAATCCACGGTTTCTGGTTGGGGAAGGTTTTAATTGTCGCCATGAGTACAACATCACCGATGCACTTGCTAATAAACTCGCTCACCGAATCAGCGTATACATCAATGTTGTTGTTTGACGCTATCCGTAACATATCCCAGTCCACGTGATCGAAGCAATCTTGAAGCGTGGAATCAGATTGGTCGGACCAGCGATGAACAGACCTGAGCACGGCCGTTTCCTGTTTTAGTTTCTGTCTATAGGCTGGGTGTAACGGTTGTCGTCGGTGGAAGGAGAGGACCAAAGCGCAGCGTGGTTAGTGTTCATCTTATTTAATAATAATCCAAACTGAACACTTCAAATTACAAAACAACAAAGTGAAAACCGAAACAGTTCTGTCTGGTGCAGACACACAAAGACTGAAAACAACCACCCACAAAACCCAACAGAAAACAGGCTACCTAAATATGGTTCCCAATCAGGGACAACGATTGACAGCTGCCTCTGATTGAGAACCATATCAGGCCAAACACAGAAAACCAACACAGAAATAGAAAACATAGATTACCCACCCAACTCACGCCCTGACCAACTAAAACAAAAGACAAAACAAAGGAACTAAGGTCAGAACGTGACACTGGGAGCAACAAAATGGAGTCGTGGTCAGATTTGCCGAAAGGAGGGCGAGGGAGGGCTTTGTATGCGTCGTGGAGTAACAATGATCCAGAGTTTTTCCAGCCCAGGTCGCGCATTCCATATGCTGATAAAATTTAGGGAGCCTTGTTTTCAGATTAGCCTTGTTAAAAATCCCCAGCTACAATAAATGCAGCCTCAGGATATGTGGTTTCCAGTTTACAGCCCGGTTCATCCTGTGCCTGCTCCACGGATCAGTCCGGAGCCTCCAGCGACGGTCCCCAGTCCGGAGCCTCCAGCGGCGGTCCCCAGTCCCGAGCCTCCAGCGAGGGTCACCAGTCCAATGAAGTTCTTTCAGGGCCGCTTGTCTGCTTGGGGATTGATGTACACGACTGTGATTATAATCAAAGAGAATTCTCTTGGTAGATAATGCGGTCGGCATTTGATTGTAAGGAATTCTAGGTCAGGTGAACAAAAGGACTTGAGTTCCTGTATGTTGTTATAATCACACCACATCTCGTTAAGCATAAGGCATACACCCCCGCCCTTCTTCTTACCAGAGAGATGTTTGTTTCTGTCAGTGTGATGTGTGAAGAAACCAGGTGGCTGTACCGACTCTGATAACGTATCCAGAGTGAGCCATGTTTCCGTGAAACAAAGAATGTTACAATCTCTGATGTCTCTCTGGAAGGCAACCCTTGCTCGGATTTCGTCTACCTTTTTGTCAAGAGACTGGACATTGGCTAGTATTATACTCGGGAGCGTTGGGCAATGTGCCTGTCTACGGAGCCTGACCAGAAGACAGCTCCGTCTGCCCCTTTTGCGGCGCCGTTGTTTTGGGTCGCCGGCTGGTATCCGATCCATTGTCCTGGGTGGTGGACCAAACAGAGGATCCGCTTCGGGAAAGTCGTATTCCTGGTCGTAATGTTGGTAAGTTGACGTTGCCCTTATATCCAATAGTTCCTCCCGGCTGTATGTAATAAGACTTAAGATTTCCTGGGGTAACAGTGTAAGAAATAATACATAAAAAAAACAAAATACTGCATAGTTTCCTAAAAACGCGAAGCGAGGTGGCCATCTCTGTTGGCGTCGGATTACACATCAGAAGGTTATGTATACGTCCCAGTACATCACTGGGGCCAAACTTCATGCCATCCAGGACCTCTATACCAGGCGGTGTCAGAGGAAGGCACTAAAAATAGACAAAAACTCCAGCCACCTCTGCTACAGCATGACAAGCGGTACCAGAGCGCCAAGTCCAAGTCCAAAACAGCTTCTACCCACAAGGCATAAGACTCCTGAACAGCTAATCAAATGGCCACCCGGACTATTTTCATTGTTTGTTTTTTACTTCAGTTTATTATAGTAAATACTTTTCTTAACACTTTTTTTTTAAACTCAATTGTTAGTTAAGGGCTTGTAAGTAAGCATTCGACTGTAAGTTCTACACCTGTTTTATTCGTTTTATGTGACAAATACTATTTGATTTGATTTGATATGATTTGGGTGGAGGAGGAGTTGGGGTGGATGAACATATAGATATAGCAGATAAAGCAGGTTTCATCCAGATTGGCCAGACCACCACCCCAAGGCTGAAGCGCTTCCACCCAGCCAGCCAAGCCATGACTGACTCTTAGCAGCCTAGGGAGGGAGATTGAAGCTGTGAGAAAATCAATCCTAACTGCCTGGAATCAATAGCAATAATGGTGACGCTCTTGTTTGGCCCTGACCTTAAGCAGACAAATGACGGGAGACGAGGGGAATCCATCCTACTGGCTGAAGCCGTGGCAGGAGGAGCGAAGGACAGAAAAGTAAATCCAGTGTATCAAGTTGACAAGCGCCTTTTTATGAGCTGATTCATGACTCAAAATCCTTTTTAAAATTATTCATCTGGTGATAAATAATGCATTTCAAAATTAAATTTGACCCTTTCGTCTTGATTGACACTAGAACCCCTAAAGTAACCACCGTTGCAGAATTGCGTTAGACGTTGTGTGTTAAATTCATCCTTGAACTAAATATGGACGAGGCCATTAACACAGTGGGCAGTGGGCCAATATTTGACTGACAGCAGTGTGGAAATGTACATTTTCAATGTGTTTGTCCACAGCTAACTCTGACATGCTCCTGAAGGCCAACCTTGGTCATCTGGTTTAATAAGCACCATTTTAGCTTTCATATGGAATCTCATCAACAGCATAGGACACATTTAATCATGCATAATACACATCTCCTAATGACAAGACCCTGGGGAAGGTGGGCTTTCCCAACATATCGCTTATGCTCATCAGAAAAAAATTGGCATTTCACTGGTACAGTGCTTGAAAGCATGATAATATAATAGAGAGGGAGCAAAAAGAAAAACGCGAGAGAGGTCTGTTTGAAGAGAGAACCTGTGAACGGAGGGAGAATGGGCCCCAGCAGAGTGCAATTTCCCCTCAGAACGGAGAGTAATTAGTCAACGCTCGTTAATGACTCCGACAAGTCCCACGTGGCGCGGCCCAGCTGCCTGCCTGCCTGCCGCATCGCAGCTGATCACATCTCTATTTAATTTAAATCACAATGCTGAGGGGAGTCAGTACAATATCACACAGAAAGAGCGAGAGAGAGAGATGGAGGAAAAGGAGGAGGGAGGAAAAGGAAGAGGTGATGGAGAAATTATGAAAACCAACAAACATGTAGCTTTACTAAAACGTGGCTTCTTCAGAACCGTGAATGTGTTACATGACAAATGAATTAGAGTAGTTGCCCCCAGGTTTAGATTTCCACTTAAGTGGAGCTATCCTATTATCTTTCTCCGGCAGTGTTTCTTTCTTTCTCTGGATCCCAGTGAACAGACTTAATGTCATATCCTTCCATTATTGACTCACTTATTTCTGTATTGCTGCTAGCAAGAATGTGGTTCTCTGACCACTATTACATTACACCGTTTCTCTGTTTCTCCTTCTGTTTTGCATCAGCAGCACGAGTGGCTGGAAACCATGACCTTTGACACAGGAAGCAATTAGGCAAGCCAGTTAAATTGAGCCATGTCTCAATTAAGTGGCTTTGCCACATTAATAGAGCGTGTAGATATTAGAGTCATGATATTGGATTCATGAAATGAGATCAATATCCTGAATATGTGACACACTTTCTCTTTGTTAAAGCTAATACTCTTTAGTGTTATATAGACGTATGCCATGAACATTACAGTGGAGACAGGGGTGGGTGTTCGTCATTTCTGGCTGTACTTTACTACCCTGTCATTGCTCTAATCATTTCTCCTTGTGAAGCTCTGTTAGTCATTATTCTCCATGTGTCACCATTTTTTCATCAGCAAACCACCAACAGATAAACAATATTTGTGGTGTTACAGTAGTGGTACATTATTAGGTTTATTGAGTAAAAATCTGTTTTAGTTTGTTGTCCTTCAGTTCCCTATCCTTCAGTCCCCCAGGCCCTGGTGAGCACGAAGCATGCAGCAGGCAGGACAGGACACATGAGTAGCTAGCTCTCTCTAGCTGTGCCTCTGTGCCACAGTGCTCTCAGGTGATCCTCTTGCTGGATCCCTTTACCGGCATCCAGGCAGCTGCCAGGGTAAGAAATCCTCGTCCTCTTTCAAGTTTAGCTCCACATGAGGCTACAGTTTCAAGCACTGAAAGTATGTTTGGAGCCGGGAGGGAGGGCGGTTAGGGGCAGGGGTGTGCTCTGGAACCCCCGCCAGGTGGTTCAAGGAGAGGTCCCAGCTGTGGGTCTCCAGGGAGGTTCAAGGGGGGCTCTGGAAAGCTAGGGGGGTAAAGGGTCACATGGCGCCACCACCTGATCAGAGTAACTAAATGGCCGCTCATGTCTTGATTTCCCAGCGTTCTACCCTTTCATCAGACTGCTGTGCTGCTTTAACTTTTCTCCATTGAGACACACAGCACAATCTACCACCTCTCTCAACCAAATAATTCACTACAAGGAAAAATAAACTGTTTGATACTCATTGTTGTTTTGAGGATGTTTAAAGTTGTAGTCTGCGCTAATGTGTGATCTAAGGGATTTATGGCAATCAAATAAAATGTTTTTGTCACTTGGTTGGTAAACAACAGGTATAGACTCAGAGCCCCCTTACTTACGGGCTCTTCCCAACAATGCAGAGAGAAAGAAAATAGAGAAATAATAGAAAAATAATAAGACAAGGAATAAATACACAATGAGTAACGGTAACTTGGCTACAGTATATACACGGGGTAGCAGTACGATGTGCAGGGGTACGAGGTAATTGTGGTAGATATTTACAAGGCAGTGCAGCCTGATGTTTCAGATGCTGCTAGTGTCTAAAGAGGTGATGCAGTATAGAACATAAATTG
Organism: Salvelinus sp. IW2-2015; assembly: GCF_002910315.2. NCBI lineage: Eukaryota > Metazoa > Chordata > Actinopteri > Salmoniformes > Salmonidae > Salvelinus > Salvelinus sp. IW2-2015. The sequence goes on from NC_036844.1 coordinate 23,203,949, forward strand.
GAGGTGACTGCGTGGAATGCTGCGCCGTAAATGCCTTGTTCCTTCTATTAGGTCCTGAGAGCTCTGTTTCACTGGGAAAACCTTGATGAGAAAACTCACACAGAAACCAGATTTCACAGAGGAATGGCTTAATGTGAAGAATCATAAACTTTGAAAATCCCTCTTGTGATTTTTTGGGGGTCCAAAGTTCTAGCTTTTACATTTTTGAGTGCATAGATTTGCTCTGGCATTTTTCAAATAGTGAGGACTGGGTTGAAAAGTTAAAGTTGAAATTGATATATATATATTTTTTAATCTAAGCACCGTGATGCAGTCTGGTTATATTCAAGGATCTTCTGTCCCCTTTAGGAGAAACAGACTCTCTCAATACAATAAGACAATAACTCAATATGAACAACTTTTTATTAGTGTGGGTGGTAAGAAAAATATATAATATTTATGTAACTTACTTATATTATACTGTTGCAAATTTAGTGAAAATATTTATACCGTTCTTTACATGACTGACTTTTACTTGCACAACGTCTTTACTAATACATTTCTTAGGGCTTTAGTCTAAGGATAAGCTCCAGTGCCTGCTTTGGAAGGATTTGATACAGTAGATGGCATCATCCCGGATAAGCTGTTCCAAAACATTGCTTAACATTTTAGAATACCCGCCAATAACCTTAATATTGTTACATAAACAATATATACCCTGTTAGCATCGAAATTAAATAAGATTAGTCCAATTTTTAAGCTCATATTTCTTATAGGTATTTCCTGCGCTTTGGTCCGTAAATGATCCGTCCGTAGATCTGCAGATAAGATAGAAAGGTAGTACATGTGTATTTGACTTCTCAATCACCCTGCCTATTCTTGTCTCCCCTAGTTAGAGTGTTCCAGTAACGTGACACTGTATAAATATTTGTCCAACATAACTGCACTCCCATTCAGCTGATACTGTCTCTGTAACCGTACCACAATCCCCCCTGATCCCGGCTCGGTAACTCTATCCAAACCTGCATGGTCATTATTGATGGCCTAGTAAGTGTTACAGTTACAAACCAATTACTCAATCATTAAACTTTGATGAGCTGCTCTACAAATACACCTTGATGCCTATCAGCTTTCCTCCATTACTCTCCTTTTACTTTCCCCATACTACAGGTACTAGGCTTTTTGGTTTCCCTTTTTAATAAGTGGGAGGTGAGAATGACAGCTGGCATTCGTTTGATGTACGGGAGACATGTCTGACAGTTCAAGAGGTAGAGAAGCCAAAAGGTGAGCGATGTGTCCCCTCCATGACTCTGGGAAATCTGGTGACCCAGTAAACTGATATCGCACCACTAAAGGGGAGAAAGAGAATAAACGGTGGAGGAAAAGAGGGGGAGAAAGGAAGTAGAGTTGCCACCTCCACATGTGGTTTTACCAGCAAAGAGAGATGTTGCTTCTGTAGGTCAATGGAAGATAAAATGACCACTTGTGTTTCACACAAATACACACAGTTTCCGCAGACAAGCCGCTGAGACGTGCCAGACAGGTGTGTGTGTGTGCATCTGTGTGTTGGGGATTATGGTAATATTCCTGGCCTCACACAGAGACAGTACACACATAGGAAAATAGAGAGTGAGGCCATAATCAGGTCATCCTCTCTCACACTTCAATCTAAGCCATGTGCTGAGAGACATGTCGAACTTGATCCAAACAATAACAGTTACATGATTGGGGCATGGGTATGAGTGACTCAGATTAGCAACTTGTGATTATAGGTCTGTTATTTACATAGAATGTTATGGACTTTCTAATTGAATTAATCATGAATGCAATGAAAAGATAAAAATGATATTGTCGTTACAAATGGAGGAGTGTTAGGGCATATACAGTCACTTTTAAAATGACAGAACTTGGCCACCTTCATGCCAATAGGCTATTTGTATTGGTTGGCAGAAAAAAACTTTATTGAGAGCAAAGAAAACATGTAAATACCTGGAGTTTGCTTAACAGTATTGACACTTAAATTGTAACCGGTGCTATGGTCAAATGAGACGAAAATAGTGCTCTTTGGCCACGCACACCAGAAAATAACCTCATACCTACTGTACAATATGGTGGTGGATCTTTGATGTTAAGGGTCTGTTTTCCTTCCACTGGTCCTGGGGACCTTGTTATGGTCAACAGCATCATGAACTCTACCAAATACCAGGACATTTTAGCCAAATACCTGGTTGCCTCTGCCAGGAGGTTGAAACTTGTCCACAAGTGGATCTTCCAACAATACAATAGTCACAAGCACACATCCAAATAAATGGTTAATTGACCACATCAAATCAACCTTTTGCAATGGCCATCTCAGTCTCCAGACTTGAGCCTCATTGTAAACCTGTGGTTTGAATTGAAGAGGGCAGTCCATAAGAACAGATGGATATCAAGGATCTGGAAAGATTCTGTATGGAGGAATGGTCTAATATCCCTCCCAGTGTTCTCCTATCACATAAAATATTTGTGAAAAAGGCTCAGAGCCGTTATCAAACGGAGAGGGTTCCAGAGTATTGAAAACATGGGTGCCAATCATTTTGACACATATCGTTTTGAGAATATTTTGTATTACTTATTAAACAAAATGTGTTTCTCTGAGCAATTGTATTGGTATAAAATAATAATGTCATTATTCTTATTATTTATTTTATAGAGTATTTTTTGCTGATCTTTATCAAGGGTGCCAATAATTTTGGATGTGACTGTATGTCAAAGTGTGAAGGGAATTCTGTAGAAGACAGATCTTTAGTATAATCTGGGTGTGGACTGAAGCAGATTGACTTTCCGTTACAGCTCATCTGCCCCCTCAAACCCAACACACACAGACACACACACACACACAGTATCAGCAGCAATATTGCAGCAGGTTGCACATCCTTTAGCATATGATAAAGAGGAAGCAGGCATTTCCTTCTCAGGAAGGATGCTTCCGCGGTACGTCCTCTCTGATTAGTGAGAAGAGAGCAGCTTCACATGAACTGAGATGCACTGGCAAGTATATACTTTCACTAGTAAGGCTAACATTTTCTAAAAAGGTGCTGGAAAGCATGTAGTCAATTCTACAGTATACGGTTCTGTAGAATGTAAACAATGACATTAGCTAGAATTGTCTCCGTTTCCATACTGAAACTCATGTAGGTCATCAGCCTTGTCTATTTTTCCTCAACTTTGCCCTCTTCTCATAAACGCCTACCGTCTCCTCACACTCTACTGCCCTCTTGGTGTCTTTCTGACTCATCTGATTGACTGTTCCAATAGGGAGTACAACTGCTAAGCTGGGTGAGAAAGCGGGAGCTCTCCCAGCCTGCCTAGTCCTCTGGGGGCTAAAGAGGATGAGATGTATGATCTCCGTGGCCAGGGAGAGTGGGGGGAAAGAGGCTGGGAGAGCTTTATGGAGATTTATGGGTCTCCCCCAGGCCCTAATTGCCTCCGCAGCGGGTAGTCCTTGGAGGCCCGTGGTGAGTCGCGGTCAACCAGCACCAGGCCTCATAATGGCTCCGGCAGGTGGGCTGACTGCCTGGCACGTTGTTTACTAAGGCTTGTTATGGAGACAAATGGTGTCAGTGACTGACCAACCAGCTGACTGACCACGCAAGAGCTTCTGTGCTGGCCACATAGATAGATAGTATTTGAACCTTTATACAAAAAGCAGAGATGAGTCTCTGGGACTTAGGTTTCAGAGAGGATCCCATTGTTACCCAACTTTGACCGCAAATAAAGAATCTTGGATGGCCTTATGCCTACCTAAATGTTTAAGTTGTGAGTGGAAAATACGTTGAGATTGGTGGACTGACGTGAATGTGAAAAGGTATACAAAAAAATAAATAGTATATACTATAATATTGGCACCCTGTTAAACTTCTGGCGCCGACAGAGATGGCCGCCTCGCTTTGCGTTCCTAGGAAACTATGCAGTATTTTGTATTTTTATGTGTTACATTGTTACCCCAGGAAATCTTAGGTTTTATTACATACAGTCAGGAGGAACTATTGGATATAAGAGCAATGTCAACTCAAGTGGATCCTCTGTTTGGTCCACCACCCAGGACAATGGATCGGATCCCAGCCGGCGACCCAAAACAACGGCGCCGCAGAAGGGGCAGATGGAGCGGTCTTCTGGTCAGGCTCCGTAGACGGGCACATTGCGCACCGCTGCCGAGCATACTACTTGCCAATGTCCAGTCTCTTGACAACAAGGTAGACGAAATCCGAGCAAGGGTTGCCTTCCAGAGAGACATCAGAGATTGTAACATTCTTTGTTTCACGAAAACATGGCTCACTCTGGATATGTCATCAGGGTCAGTACAGCCACCAGGCTTCTTCACGCATTGCGCCGACAGAAACAAACATCTCTCTGGTAAGAAGAAGGGCGGGGGTGTATGCCTTATGATTAACGAGACGTGGTGTGATCATAACAACATACAGGAACTCAAGTCCTTTTGTTCACCTGACCTAGAATTCCTTACAATCAAATGTCGACCGCATTATCTACCAAAATAGTTCTCTTCGATCATAAGCAGTCTTGTATATTCCCCCCCAAGCAGACACATCAACAGCCCTGAAAGAACTTAATTTGACTCTATGTAAACTGGAAACCACATATCCTGAGGCTGCATTTATTGTAGCTGGGGAATTAACAAGGCTAATCTGAAAACAAGGCTCCCTAAATTTTATCAGCATATCGAATGCGCGACCCGGGCTGGCAAAACCCTGGATCATTGTTATTCTAACTTCCATATAAAGCCCTCCCCGCCCTCCTTTCGGAAAATCTGACCACAACTCCATTTTGTTGCTCCCAGCCTATAGACAGAAACTAAAACAGGAAGCACCTGTGCTCATGTCTGATCAACGCTGGTCCGACCAATCGGATTCCACCCTTGAAGATTGCTTCGATCATGTGGACTGGAATATATTCCGCATAGCGTCGGACAATAACATTGATGAATACGCTGATTCGGTGAGCGAGTTTATTAGCAAGTGCATCGGTGATGTTGTACCCACAGCATCTATTAAAACCTTCCCCAACCAGAAACCGTGGATTGATGGCAGCATTCGCGCAAAACTGAAAGCGCGAACCACTGCTTTTAATCAGGACAAGGTAACCGGAAACTTGACCGAATACGAACAGTGTAGCTATTCCCCCCGCAAGGCAATCAAACAAGCTAAGCGTCTACATGGAGACAAAGTAGAGTCGCAATTCAACGGCTCAGACACGAGAGGTATGTGGCAGAGTCTACAGTCAATCACGGACTACAAAAGGAAAATCAGCCCCGTCGCGGACCACGATGTCTTGCTCCCAGACAAACTAAACAACTTCTTTGCTCGCTTTGAGTACAATACAGTGCCACTGACACGGCCCGCTACCAATACCTGCGGGCTCTCCTTCACTGCAGCCAACGTGAGTAAAACATTTAAACGTGTTAACCCTCGCAACGACATCCCCAGCTGCATCCTCAGAGCATGCGCAGACCAGCTGGCTGGTGTGTTTACGGACATATTCAATCAATCCTTATCCCAGTCTGCTGTTCCCACACGCTTCAAGAGGGCCACCATTGTTCCTGTTCCCAAGAAAGCGAAGGTAACTGAGCTAAATGACTATCGCCCCGAAGCACTCACTTCCGTTATCATGAAGTGCTTTGAGACACTAGTCAAGGACCATATCACCTCCACCCTACCTGACACCCTAGATCCACTCCAATTTTCTTACCGCCCCAATAGGTCCACAGACGACGCAATCGCAATCACACTGCACACTGCCCTAACCCATCTGGACAAGAGGAATACCTATGTAAGAAAGCTGTTCATCGACTACAGCCCAGATTAAGCTCGAGACCCTGGGTCTCGACCCCGCCCTGTGCAACTGGGTCCTGGACTTCCTGACGGGCCGCCCACAGGTGGTGAGGGTATGTAACAACATCTCCACCCCGCTGATCCTCAACACTGGGGCCCCGCAAGGGTGCGTTCTCAGCCCTCTCCTGTACTCCCTGTTCACCCATGACTGCGTGGCCATGCACACCTCCAACTCAATCATCAAGTTTGCAGACGACACTACAGTGGTAGGCTTAATTACCAACAACAACAAGACCGCCTACAGGGAGGAGGTGAGGGCCCTCAGAGTGTGGTGTCAGGAAAATAACCTCACAATCAATGTCAACAAAACAAAGGAGATGATCGTGGACTTCAGGAAACAGCAGAGGGAACAGCCCCCTATCCACATCGACGGGACAGTAGTGGAGAAGGTGGAAATCTTTAAGTTCCTCTGCGTACACATCACGGACAAACTAAAATGGTCCACCCACACAGATAGCGTGGTGAAGAAGGCGCAGCAGCGCCTCTTCCACCTCAGGAGGCTGAAGAATTTCGGCTTGTCACCAAAAACACTCACAACCTTTTACAGATGCACAATCGAGAGCATCCTGTCGGGCTGTATCACCGCCTGGTACAGCAACGCCCACAACCGTAAGGCTCTCCAACGCATCACCGGTGGCAAACTACCTGCCCTCCAGGACACCTACACCACCCGATGTCACAGGAAGGCCAAAAAGATCATCAAGGACAACAACCACCCGGGCCACCGCCTGTTCACCCCGCTATCATCCAGAAGGCGAGGTCAGTACAGGTGCATCAAAGCGGGGACCGAGAGACTGAAAAATAGCTTCTATCTCAAGGCTATCAGACTGTTAAACAGCCATCACTAACATTGAGTGGCTGCTGCCAACATACTGACTCAAATCTCTAGCCACTTTAATAATGAAAAAATGTATGTAATAAATGTATCACTAGTCACTTTAAACAATGCCACTTTATATAATGTTTACATACCCTACATTACTCATCTCATATGTATATACTGTACTCTATACCATCGTGAGATAGGTTAGTTTTACCCTACTGATGATGTGTTGTTGCAATAGTAATTGATTGACATTTCCTTGTGGACCTAGGACCAAATACACTAAATTGGTTCATTCCTTATAGGACAGCCAGGAACTGTAGGAGCCTTCTCGATGTACATGCAACAGTAAGAAACTTATCCCAACAGAATTTCATCTTGCCTATGCCGTTCGGCCATCGCTCATTCATATATTTTTATGTACATATTCTTATTCATTCCTTTACACTTGTGTGTATAAGGTAGTTGTTGTGAAATTGTTAGGTTAGATTACTTTTTAGATATTACTGCATGGTCGGAACTAGAAGCACAAGCATTTCGCTACACTCGCATTAACATCTGCTAACCATGTGTATGTGACAAATAACATTATATTTTATTTGATAAAGATGAGCAAAAAATACTGTATAAAATAAATAATACAAATACTGAGCTACATTGTATGCTCCAAAAAATTGGGAAAATCGTGGTGGGTTTGGGCTCGAAAGAAGGATGCCTATGAAGACAATAACCTCATACCTTCTGTAAAATATGGTGGTGGATCTTGGATGTTAATGGTCTGTTTTCCTTCCACTGGTCCTGGGGACCTTGTTAAGGTCAACGGCATCATGAACTCTACCAAGTACCAGGACATTTTAGCCAAAAACCTGGTTTCCTCTGCCAGGAGGCTGAAACTTGGCCACAAGTGGATCTTTCAGCAAGACAATGACCCCAAGCACACATCAACATCCACAAAGAAATTGTTAATTGACCACAAAATCAACATTTTGCGATAGACACCTCAGTCTTCTGACTTGAACCCCATTGAAAACCTGTGGTTTGAATTGAAGCGTGCAGTCCATAAGAACAGACCCACAGATATCAAGGACCTGGAAAACTTCTGTATAAAGGAATGGTTTAAGATATCTCCCAATGTGTTCTTATATCTCATAAAACATTATAGAAAACGGCTAAGTGCCATTATCCTTGCAAGGGGAGGGTGGAGAAATGATTGAAAACAGGGGTGCCAATCATTATGATACCTATCTTTTTCAAATAAAATTGTATTCATTGTTAAACAAAATATTTTTATCTGAGCAATTTTATTAGGATAAAAGGATATAATTTTACCTTTTTTTCATACAATATAGCTCAGTATTTGTTCATCTTTATCAAGGATGCCAATTATTTCTTTCGTGACTATATTTGTATATTTTATTCCATTGTTCCTGTGCGAAGACGGAGTGGAGAGGGAGAAAAGGAGAGCCTTAGGCAAGGAAAGTTCGGTAGGAGTAAAAACCAAAGCTGAAATACGCTTGATCCCAGGCTTTGTGCCTGAAAAATAGTTACTTGCCACTTAACCAAGTAATATACAGTATGCTATAGTCGACTGTGATATCCCAATAAGGCCAGAGGTGTGGCATATGGCCAATATACCATGGCTAAGGGCTGTTCGTAGGCACGACGCAACGCAGAATATATTGGCCATATATCACAGACCCCAGAGGTGCCTTATTGCTATTATCAACTGGTTACCAACATAATTAGAGCAGTAACAATACATGTTTTGTGATACCCGTGGTATACGGTCTGGTATACCACGGCTCTCAGTCAATCAGCATTCAGGTCTCGAACCACCCAGTTTATAATCTGCTATATGACTAAACCACCTGGATTCCATCTTGTTCTAATTCGAATTTGGTCATCCTTAACTTCAGATAATGTGAGTTTTCTTAAGAAAAAAAGTTCAGGGAAGGACAGTTGAGCTGACAGGCTCATGTTTATTACAGGAGAACATGCCTTCAGTGAGCTGCAGTGATGAGCCTCAGACAAGGCTGTCAGAGAACTCAGTAAGTGCACTAATGACTGGGAACAGCCTAGCCACTTAAAGCATGAATATTGGATATGTATAAAAGCGCAATTCCATCTGCCCAGCCCACCCCCATTCTCCATCCTCCCCTCCCTGCAGAACTGCCTGCTCCTTGAACTGAGCCGGCCCATGAAGTGGTGGAGTGGAGAGGAGGGTGTCAGGGACTATCAAGGGAGGTAGAAGGGACGGACGTACACGGAAGGTGTGCGGTGGGATATAGAGAGACAGAGAAGGAGACAAATGTCTGTTCCTTTGCTCTATAGTGTCACACTCCAATAGGTCATGTGAGAAGATGGGGATGGGGGTTGAGGGATGATGACTTTACTCAGGGCTCTACAGGACAGGGGCCCTAACCTCATCACTTCTAGTAAGAGATGATGACATGATTAAAGACATGAGCACAGGAAACCAGGCCATATGTTAAGGGTTGGGAGGGATGCTATGCAAACCCAGTTCTCTCCATCAGGATAATTATTTCAACTCGTTTAACCTTTAGTAACTTGACTGATTGACAGTGTTCTCCACCCACCAGTTTTTACCTCCTGTATCCATCTCATACATTCAAATGTCTGGGGTTCATGGGGATGAAAACCTTTGTAATATTCCATTTTATAGACCTTAGAAGATTGATCTAAATCCTTTTATATTCTTCTCCTGAAATCCAAACCCTGCACTAATGGAAAGACATCATGAATAGTGGAACATGTTCTGAGAGACATCTGTCTGACGTGTGGTATCACCGGAGGTAGGAGATTGATACACAGAGAGAAGAACGCCTGTAATGTATTAAAATGACTCATTAAAATACATAGGACCTAGCTCTTACCCTTAGGAACACATTGTTCAATGGAAACATTCCACGTGATCAAGTGACTGGTTGGTTTAAAGCTGCTACAGTGACGCAAGCGGTGATGGTGTTCAGCGTCTGTTGTTATTGTTTGCCATGGTTATTTCCAAGGTCATTATGACTTCATTAATGAGTTTGGAAAGGTACCATGGAAACAGAGTCAGATGTTAGAGAATGAATAGCCTTTCAGATGACCATCATGTTGAGTGGATGTTCATAATCACCTCTCAGACGAGGTTCTTTAGGGAGCTGGTTTCCACGGTAATAAATGTACCATTGTGTCCATTGGACTGTGACAGCCAGGCAGACAGTACAGTATGGACTGTGATATCCAGGAACTCTGCCGTGGGCTTGCTGACTCCTAACACCTTCAATGCATTCCACAGCTCCTTCTAGAATAGCCTGACGCGCTTCTCTCTTTTTTCTATTTATAGTTTTTGAGGATAAAAAGTGCCTGCCAGCACTATCAGCTCTGTATCTGCAGTCTGACTAGTGAAACTACTGTATCTGTAGGAGTAAGAGAACTGGTAAAACATGCTGACTCTCGTCCTTTAAAGTAAGTGTTCAGGCTTGAGCCCCACTGAGTTATTTGATATTGTCAGGCAATTCCCCCATTGGAAGATTTTCATTTCTACTGTTAGGATTTGGCTAAGCTCACACACCTGTCTACTGTACGTGACAAACCAATTACCAAGTCAGATGTGGGGCCATACTGAGTTCAGTTTCCCCTCATCCCCTGATCAAGACGCAGTAGCGCCTCCTGTCTTGGATGTGAGCCAATGGACTTCCAGTTACCCCGATGTTACCTTCCAATGCAAACCCCAATGGACAAAAACATTCTCCAAAGCTCATACCCCACAACACAACAAGAGTCCTCGATACTCTTTACAGGACTTATGTTATTATAGAGAGAGAGAGAGAGAGGAATTTTCCTGTGAGTGATAGTGATGATAGTCATGTAGCTGGTAAGCTAGCTGCAGTATACAGTATGTATGGCCCAGTTCTGGGGGGATTGGGGCCCGGTGCCGTGGTGAACCCCCTTGCCTGCCCCCCATTCCTGTGACTAATGAAGACCAGAGGAGAGGATATAAGCCCCTCCATCAGTCCAGAATCAACATCACATATGTTTTGATGAGTCTATGCGCTGCCTCTGCTCTGCCGGTGCAAGATATTTTTCTGTACTAGGTCTTATCAGTGCTCCTCAGAAGGCACAGCAACACACAGAACCACATGGGCTATCACTGATTCACTGACAAGCCTCTTTCACCAGGATGTGATGCCTGCAGATACAATGAGTGTGTTGTTCATCACCGTTTCCACATTGACAGACAAGGCACTCATACTTCAACATACTGTAGCAAATGTACGTTTTGTTTATGCTGGTTGTCTGTATAGCCTATTTTATTGCTGATGTCTGGTTTAGTATATTGTAGAGCTTGCTATGGAGTTTGCACTGGACAGTTTGACTGTAGTTACTCTACCTGATGGCTTGTGCTTGTAAGCTACTTGTTGTACGCATGCGTGATGTACTTCAGTCCTTTGGCATGCTGTGTGTGTAGCTCTATGGCATTCTACACATTGAGCTGTGTTTGCATGCATGTGTTACAGTATGGTGTCTTGCTGTGCGTTAGGTACTCTCAGTGTGGGCTGAGAGAGCCAGAAACACAGGCCTTTTTCACCAGTATGTGATGCCTGCAGGTAAAATGTGTGTGTTGTTTCTCATCGTTTCCACAGTCACTGGCTAAATATATCCCCACCACTGTGTGAAGGCAGGGGATACGCTGAGAAACAGCGACTGATTGGAACACGCTAAGGTAAATAAGTGCAGTGAGTGCCATGTGCCATGTATACACACAACAGTGGTGGCCAGTTGTGCGCCGCTGCTAAATGTATATAGGGAAACACTTAGTATCAAGGTAGAAAGTTAACGTAAAACAAAGACAAGTAAAGATATGCATCAGGAAGAAACCAGACATCAAAGAGAGAGCTGGAGGAGGGGAGGAGCAAAGAGAGAAAGGAGACTCAGACAGACAGGCAGAGAGAGAGGATGAAAGATAGAAAAGAGAGGATGACAGATAGAAAAGAGGACGAAAGATAGAAAAGAGAGGATGAAACATAGAAAGTATGGGTATAAGTCAGAGAGAAAGTGTGACTACAGTATGACTGTAGGACAGACGGTTGACTTCTTGCCATAATATACAGAGTAGACCTACGCTATAGCCACAAACGTTCACATCTCCTCTCGATGTCTGGGAGTAGGAGTAGGGGAGCGAGATGTTTAGGACTGTGCTTTATAAAGAGTCTCCGTGTGTGAGAGGGAGATGAGGAACTTGTGTGAGAGATAAGAAAGCATTATTCATATATATTTACTACCACTTTTTGAAATCCTTCTCGGAAGGAGATGGTTGTTTGTGCACCATGTATGCTTTCAAACCCTTCAGTTGTTTTTCCTTCTTTAATACCCAACTCAAAGCTCCACACGCATGCTTTTACAGCTCTTTTTGATTGACAAATACCACCTCATCGTTCTGCCACCATATCTCCTCTCTACTCCTCTGAGGTAGGGAGCCTCATCTCTGACAACAGGAAGTACCTGTGGCTGTGGCCATCTGAGTGGTTTGTCTTTTGTCTGTGCTGCACTTTACCCCATAGACAGAAATAGAGGTATGAAAAGCTTGACTGTTCCCATAGAAACAAAAATGCACTATGCAAGCTTTGTAACCCCCTGCTAATTAAATGTCAGTGCGAGACTGTGAGGGAATTACTTCTGAGAAAGACTGCGAGTGAACCCCTATCAAGAAAGGTTGATAATAACCAACGTATAATAGCCAGTGTATTGGAGCTTGACGTTGTCCTTCCTGGTTTTAGTCCCACATCAATTATTGATCAGTAACTTGTACATCCGCTGGAGATGTTCCCTTCCCACTGTTGATTTGACAGAGGAGAATGTTCTAGGTCATTGCATGATGCATAGTTGCCTACCCATCCCTGAGATACACATATGCGTGATGACATTTCTTCTTTAGAGAAGAGCTGAAGCGAAACAGCTGGCTCCAGCAAATTGTGCAAAGGTGCCATAATATATTCTCTCATGTTTTCTCTGCCAGCCAGTTGTAACACTTCCAACATCCTCTACACCCTCCTACACCACGGGCTGACACAGCTATTTGACAAATGTGCTATTTAACTAGGTTCTGCTCTAAAGAGAAGATGATAGAGGAAGTAAAAGTATGTTTTAGGGGGAAACATGTGAGTTCCGCTGCCTCGTGAGATTTTTAAATGGTATGACCTAGGATGAAAGGTCTGACATGGTGCATTTAGGATGACAGGTCTGACATGGTGTATTTAGGATGACAGGTCTGACATGGTGTATTTAGGATGACAGGTCTGACATGGTGTATTTAGGATGACAGGTCTGACATGGTGTATTTAGAGTGAAAGCCTGATTCAGGCAAATGAAGAGATGCGAGACAGAACACACACACACACACACACACAAGGCCAGAGAGTCACTGACAGCTAGCTAGGGTCCAGGAAAAGGTCAGTCATCAGTAAACACAGTGCTATTTAACCATAAACACACCATTGTGCCCTATAGACAATACACTGAGAAATGATGTCACCTCAGGTGAACTCTTAGCTTCCTTTGCATTCCTCAGTCAAGAGGGAAGATATTAGCTAAGAGTTGTCTTGTGAATTATTTAGGTAGTGGTAAGACTTGCTTTTAATGTATTCTACACAAAGCAACATTGCACGTGCCGAGAAGTTCATCCATGTCAGATTACTATATGTTACTATATCCATATATTTTGGATGATCAAGAATGTCAGCTTTAGAGCCTTGTAGTGCAATATCATTGTTCCCCCGGTATGATCTCCATTAAAATGGTTGGCAGAAACTGTGATCAGAGAGCCTCAACATTCTTTCAAGTCTATCCCTCTCTCTATTCCCTGGGCTGGACTCAGACAGACAAGCCAACACCATAAACCTGCTTCCACTTCACATCGCATGCAACAGTTCGGTTTCATGCTCTCGGCATGAAAAAACTATGGTCATAATGTCCACTGGTAGCAGGTTTCTCAACATTTATGGACTAGTCACAGTTCCACGTGACTTTCATCCTCTTTGGAGGGTTTTGCAATTGCCTTTTCATGATGTGAAACTCACTGTTCCATCGTGTTCCTCCCAGGACGTGTGTGTGTGTGTGTGTGTGTGTGTGTCTGTGTTGTCTCTTATACACATCTAGATGTGTATAAGAGACAGGTGTGTGTGTGTGCGTGTGTGTGTGTGAGAAAAGGGTAGAGTAGGTATCCCAGCTGGGTGGGACAACTCCAGGTTTTTTATGAATGAGGTAGTGAAAGGAGACCTCGCTAAGTGCTACTGTAGCAGTATGCTTGTTGTTAATTTTTTTCTGGTTCACTTGGTGGACTCCCAAGTGTGACTGGAGGGCAGAGGCGGGACAGGGTTGGGAGGTCAACCAGGAGCCAGGCAGAGTGTTACTACTAATGTGGTCTCTGTAACACACGTTCCTGAAAATGTGGTTCCAACTCCTTTCTAAGAAAGCTGCCATAAACAACGAAAATAGCATTCGTTTACAAACACCCTAGTGTACCGTTAATGTAAAATAAAATAAAAACATTGCAATGTTTACGTAGCGGAATTACATTCCTTTTTCCTTGTATTCAAGTGATATGGCGAACTGAGGAAGTTCCTCTCACAGATGTCAAAATAATGTGTGTGCAAAGCAGTAATTGAATGTAAACAGTGATAGTGCATAAACATTGTTATGGCACTCCATACCAATTATGTCTGCTTACTATGTGGTACAAAGCTCCAAGCTTTCTCTCTCCTAATGTATCCGTCTCTGGCTAGGTCTGAATGTGTCTACGACTCCCACCCTGAACTGGCTCCTGTCCTACTCTTAACGTGAACCATGTCTCCTTTAACAGCATGCCTCTCTTAGTATATCAATGAGATCTCTTCTGGTAATACAACCTTTTCTTAGGCTAAGAGACAGTGTAGCTCAAAGTTCCCCTTTGTTAATGTAATCCTATACAGAGTTAGTCCAGCCAGCAGTTGTTGGGTGCACTTGGTTGACACATTGAATTCATTAAGTTGACCTGAGGTGGTGCATCTGGTACATTTGCTTCCATGTCTCCCATATTGGTACAACTGAGATGTGTGCCAGGGACTTTTGGTTTAAGAAAAATGTTATATGTTTTTCAGAAGCTCAATTATCTTACTTATCATAAATGTGCATTTGGTTGAATTTTATGCTTCCAGCCTGTGTTTTCTTCCTTTTGAAATATCATACAATATTCATAAACATCTATATATTTATATATTTTTTAAATAATCCCCTCCCCCTTAAATGAACAAAATTAGATTCAAAACAATGAAAATATAATTACTATGTTGTCGTGGCGGCAGCATCATTTCTATTGGGCAATATTCCAGGAAGTTGTTGGCCCAGGTCCCACAATTGTCATTTGTGATCAGTCGGAGGTCCCTGGTGTTGATGTAACTTTCCCGGGGGGAGAAGGAACGACAAAATGTGCATAAACAACGTCGTGTGCCTTTCTCTGTTGGTTAGACAGTACTTGGACACTATGAAGCATTAATGTGATGTGTGAGGACAGTGCGTTTAGGTGCAGAAGATCAGGCCGGTCTATCTGCAGTCTGGAGGAGGGCTGTTGTCACGGGACCATGTCTATGTTCCCTCAACCCTATGTTCCTTGGGCCCATGTTCCCTCAGAACTGAGGGAACATAGGGCTGAGGGAACATAGGCTGAGGGAACATAGGCTGAGGGAACATAGGGCTGAGGGAACATAGGGCTGAGGGAACATAGGGCTGAGGGAACATAGGGCTGAGGGAACATAGGGCTGAGGGAACATAGGCTGGGAACATTAGAGGGACATGCTGAGACATTAGGGTTTTGAGGGAACATAGGCTGAGGGAACATAGGCTGATGGGAAAGCATAGGGCTGACGGGAACATAGGGCTGAGGGAACATAGGGAACATAGGTTGAGGGAACATAGGCTGAGGGAACATAGGGCTGAGGGAACATAGGTTGAGGGAACATAGGGCTGAGGGAACATAGGTTGAGGGAACATAGGGCTGAGGGGAACATAGGCTGAGGGAACATAGGGCTGAGGGAACATAGGTTGAAGGAACATAGGGCCCAAGGAGCATAGGGTGGACCACGTTGTGAAAGTCTATACTGGGTTTGTGTGGCTGGATTATCATGTCAAACCACTGATTAATAAACTACAGGAGGTCAGCAGACTGCTGCAAATACCTTTTTTTTTTGTTCTGATCCTCATAGAATTGTTTTTTTTATCGGCTAAGATCTAGCCACGATCTAGTTATATTGATTCTAACTTAATTCCTACAAAATGAAACACTATAAAATGAGAGCAGAGTTTTATATAAGCAATAAATGACATACCCGTTGATAGGTTTTTCAGACAGTTCTAACACCCTGTTTACATGTACAGTACTGGAGGAGGTTTTGATTAAAAAGTTGTTTTCATAGCACGGTTCTCAACTCTGGAGGAAGTTGCTGAACCCATGAAGGTAATAAAAGGGGTTTCCTTTTTTAAATGCACTCAGCATGGACTGCTAACATTACAACCCCAGATAAGGTTAAACAAATAGTGGAGCCCATCCGCTACAGGCCAGCCGCTGTGTAGTGTAGAGTAGTGTGGGCTGCCCAGCCTCCCAGTTCACCCCGAGCACTGAGCAGCACTGAGCAGCACTGAGCAGTACTGAGCAGCACTGAGCAGTACTGAGCAGCATTGAGCAGTACTGAGCAGTACTGAGCAGCACTGAGCAGTACTGAGCAGCACTGACCAGTACTGACCAGCACTGAGCAGCACTGAGCACCACTGAGCAGCACTGAGCAGTACTGAGCAGCACTGAGCAGCACTGAGCAGCACTGAGCAGTACTGAGCAGCACTGAGCAGTACTGAGCAGTACTGAGCAGCACTGAGCAGTACTGAGCAGCACTGACCAGTACTGAGCAGCACTGAGCAGCACTGAGCAGCACTGAGCAGCACTGAGCAGCATTGAGCAGTACTGAGCAGTACTGAGCAGTACTGAGCAGCATTGAGCAGCACTGAGCAGCACTGAGCAGCACTGAGCAGCACTGAGCAGTACTGAGCAACACTGAGCAGCACTGAGCAGCACTGAGCAGTACTGAGCAACACTGAGCAGCATTGAGCAACACTGAGTCCTGTGCCACTGCCCCCACAGCTGCTGCTGCATATCCCCAATAAACCACATGAGCTCTGATAGTCATCATTTTTACAGCAGCTCTCAATTAATCTCTGCGGGCATTTTACTAATTACATATCCATAATTAAACAAACAGACACAGGCTGGGCCAGGCCATTCAGCTACTGATCTCCGCCACACCCCTGCTCTCCTGTTACCACAATGCCCATGAAGGAGCTGGTTGGAGCTGGTAGAGAGAGGGGATAGAGGGAGATAGAGAGGGGGAATTCTGTTTCCTCACACATCCTCCGGAACCTCCACTTCTCAGCACACCAGCCTCACACATACCCCATCATAGGGGGGAGGGAAGGAGGAAGGGAGAGAAGGGTGGGAGGGAGGGTTAAGGCTTCCTCACAGTGCCTGGAGCTCTGAGAAAAGAGGAGTGTTACGCTGTCTTCACAGAGCGCTGAGACCAGGCAGGGATTTTATATCCCAATCCTCTGGGACTGGATAAGGCAATGGAAGGGTATTTCTCGAGATGTGGAGCAGAGAAAAGAGAGAGTGTGGGCGAGAGAGAAAGAAAATGAGAGAGAGACGGAGACCAGGGTAGGGTAGTAGGGTTTCTAAGTCTTCGAGATCCAAGGCGGAGCTACTAAAAAGGAAACAACCCAAAGCAACAACAACAACAACAACACACATCGGCTGCCACCATAAACAGCCGCCCTCGCCACGCTCTCCTATTTCCACAACAGAAACACGCAGTTAACATCAGTGGTTCTGTTGGGTCACAGAGAGGGCGGCTGGGTGAGAGAGAGGAGCGCATGCAGCACACAGCGCCTTTTAAAGGCTTTCAAATGCTCCCCTTTGCTCCGCCACACTCACAGCCCTCTCAGAGGCAGTCTGAGCCCGGCAGATCAAACAGCTATCAAAGGGAGGGTGGGAGGCAAAGGCACAACTTGGAGGTTCAATGGTGAGAAGAGGAAACATTGAAGACTGTGAGGCGAGAGGCCCTGGCTCGCTGTAGTAACTTGGTCAGAGCAGGGGTCTCTTCCTCCCTGATATTTTTCCTTTCATGGAGGGTGCATGCCTGCCAGGAAAGAGGATGTATGGGGTACAGGAACACCTGTATTTTAAGAATTTTATTTGTTTGTTCTTCAAATGATCCTACAGTAGATCTCACTCTCTCTAATTTAGTCATGGCTTGAATCATATGATCACTGGGAAGATAAAGAGAGGCGACTGCTGTTGGTCCTAGCTGAGCTGAGACTACCTATCCCAAAGCTGTTTCTGCCCCCTACTATATCCCAGCCCCCTGCCACTCAACACCTGATGATGTACAGCCCCCTGCAGGGTTCACGCTGTTGATGAGGGTGCCATCCCTCACTCGGGTGCCATTCCTCACTTGTTCATCAGAGAGAGAAATGGAGAGGAACGGTTGGGCGAAGCCAGGAGTAAACCATCCATCTCACCTGTAATTATGCACACTGCCTGTGACAAAGCTTGTTGCTGTATGTCGCTCTCTGCTCTCCCTGCTGTGAAGGACTACGACAAGTTGAGTTATGTCATCAACAAACCCATCCCCAACAACAACGTGAACTCACTCCTCGCTCTGCATAATGGATTGCTGTTGTGTGGAGTTATTGGTCAAGTAGTGCACTGGGTAGTAGGGCAGCAGGTAGCTTAGCGGTTAGAGTGTTTAGTCAGGAACCAAAAGATCACTAATTCGAATCCCCAAGGTGAAAAATCGGTCAATGTGCCCTTGAGCAAGGCACTTTGCCCAAATTGCTCCAGGGTTGCTGTTGATAATGGAACAAGCAGACTGTGACCTAGGTCTCTGAGGGTGTATTAATACACACATGTGTGAAATATAACCACCCACCAAATTATTATATCTCAGTTCTAATCTAATAATTGAGTAGTGTCCATGAGGCAGTTCTCCATAATGTTGTTGTTTTGCATCTCATTTGGATCCCATCAAAGATTTCACCATGTAGTACAGTCAAACGTTTCATTCCAGGGTTTTTCTTTATATGTACTATTTTCTGCATTGTATAATAATAGTGAAGACATCAAAACTATAAAATAACAAATATGGAATCACGTAGTAAAGAAAAAAAGTCTTAAACAAATCTAAATATATTTTAGATTTTATGTTCATCAAAGTAGCCACTCTCAACCAGTTTCATGAGGTAGTCACCTGGAATGCTTTTCCAACAGTCTTGAAAGAGTTCCCACATATGCTGAGCACTTGTTGGCTGCTTTTCCTTCACTCCGCATTCCAACTCATCCCAAACCATCTCAATTGATTGAGGTCGGGTGATTGTGGACGCCAGGTCATCTGATGCAGCACTCCATCACTTTCCTTCTTGGTCAAATAGCCATTACATAGCCTGGAGGTATGTTTGGTCATTGTCTTGATGAAAAACAAATGATAGCACCACTAAGCACAAACCAGATTGGATGGCGTATCGCTGCAGAATGCTGTGGTAGCCATGCTGGTTAAGAGTGCCTTGAATTCTAAACAAATCACAGACAGTGTCACCAGAAAAGCACCCCCACACCATCACACCTCCTCTGCCATGCTTCACGGTGGGAACGACACATGTGGAGATCATCCGTTCGCCTACTCTGCATCTCACAAAGACAAGCTGGTTGGAACCAAAAATCAAACATTTGCGCTCATCAGACCAAAGGACAGGTTTCCACAGGTCTAATGTCCATTGCTGGTGTTTCTTTGGCCAAAGCAAGTCTCTTCTTATTATTTGTGTCCCTTAGTAGTGGTTTCTTTGCAGCAATTCAACCATGAAGGCCTGATTCACGCAGTCTCCTCTGAACAGTTGATGTTGAGATGTGTCTGTTACTTGAACTCTGTGAAGTATTTATTTGGGCTACAATCGAGGTGCAGTTAATTGCCCATTTCTGAGGCTGGTAACTCTGATGAACTTATCCTCTGCAGCAGAGGAAACTCTGGGTCTTCCATTCCTGTGGCGGTCCTCATGAGAGCCAGTTTCATCATAGCGCTTGATGGTTTTTGCGACTGCACTTGAAGAAACTCTCAAAGTTCTTGAAATGTTCCGTATTGACTGACCTTCATGTCTTAAAGTAATGTACTGTCGTTTCTCTTTGCTTATTTGAGCTGTTCTTGCCATAATATGGACATGGTCTTTTACCAAATAGGGCTATCTTCTGTATACCAACCCTACCTTGTCACAACACAACTGATTGGCTCAAACACATTAAGAAGGAAAGAAATTCCACAAATGTACTTTTAACAACACACCTGTTAATTGACATCCATTCCATGTGACTACATAATGAAGCTGGTTGAGAAAATGCCAAGAGTGTGCAAAGCTGTCATCAGGGCAAAGGGTGGCTACCTTGAAGAATCTCAAATATAAAATATATTTTCATTTAACACTTTTTTGGTTATTACATGATTCCATATAGTTTTGATGTCTTCACAATTATTCTACAATGTAGAGAATAGTAAAAAATTAAGAAAAACCCTGGAATGAGTAGATGTGTCCAAACTTTTGACTGATACTGTAATTCTAAGGATTCTAAGAATATCATAATGTCTATTGATGTTCCTCCCATGGGGAAGAAAGAGTACATGCTCGTTCCAAACACTACTTCTCAGTAACATTCACTATCCCCAATGGGAAGATATCTGTAGGACGTTGAAACCCTCCCCTGGCCTCCTTTACCTATTTTTACATAGATGGAGAGACTTGGGCTCTCACAGGCCAGTCAGCCTGTTTTATAAGACTGAGACACACTAAGTTGGTTCACTCTGGCTCCACAGACACAGACAGACCAGTCTGAGGCACATTCATAGGTGCAACGCTTATGGCAATTTATACGGCTTCTGTCACACTAAAGCGTAATTTTCCATATGTTTGATGTGTGATTTGGGTGCGGACGGCCAGTGTGAACGCAGAGAAATTGACAGATTTCACCCGTGGCTGTTCTCTTTCACATCAACTCCCTCGTTGATTCTGAGTTCTGCACAATGAGCAGATTATGCTGTGACGGACCTCTCACTCATAAACAATGTATTGGAAAAAGCTCAAGTCAAACTGTATGGGAATCGAAATGGCGCAATCTTATAGGGTCGTTCCTCTGCAAACCCCTACATCTAGATCTGAAAGAAAGGGGAGGGGGGAGCGGGGAATGGGTTAACATTCCTCAATTATGCTCTCCATCCCACTGTGGAAAATGTGATTACTTTTTGTCCTAAAATCCTTGTGCGTGCATTATTGTTCCCCTGCATCATGGATAAGCCTCTCGTTCCATTGGCCACCAATCTTTTTTTTCAAGATATAAGAACAAAAGGAGAGCATTGTAAGAACTGGAG
This sequence comes from Salvelinus sp. IW2-2015, assembly GCF_002910315.2. Taxonomy (NCBI): domain Eukaryota; kingdom Metazoa; phylum Chordata; class Actinopteri; order Salmoniformes; family Salmonidae; genus Salvelinus; species Salvelinus sp. IW2-2015. Next base: position 23,225,128 of record NC_036844.1, read on the forward strand.
CTATATATTTCAACACATTACATTTGAACCAGTAGGGATGGAGGATCCTTTTGAAATGAGAATAAAGAGGCATTCTGAAACTGAGAACAGACAGTGTAGGTGATGGAGGGGACAGGGAAGTGGAGGAACGGCTTCAGCTATTCAAGAGCAGTATTATTATTTAATATCATTATTCATTCTGTGTAATGATTTACATGTTGTGGTGTCATATATCTAAAGCACAGTCATGTCATGTTGTATGTAACGCAGGCATGAGAGTTCAGTAGGAGTACAGAGAGCCACAAAAAAAGAAATGTCAGAAACCACCATGTTCAAATGATGGAATATGTGTCTTACAGAGGTATACAAACTATACCTGAAGGGAACCTACAGTTGAAGTCAGAAGTTTACATACACTTAGGTTGGAGTCATTAAAACTCGTTTTTCAAACACTCCACACATTTCTTGTTAACAAACTATAGTTTTGGCAAGTCGGTTAGGACATCTACTTTGTGCATGACACAAGTCATTTTTCCAACAATTGTTTACATACAGATTATTTCACTTATACTTCACTGTATCACAATTTCAGTGTGTCAGAAGTTACATACACTAAGTTGACTGTGCCTTTAAACAGCTTGGAAAATTCCAGAAAATGATGTCATGGCTTTAGAAGCTTCTGATAGACTAATTGACATCATTTGAGTCAATTGGAGGTATACCTATGGATGTATTTAAAGGCCTACCTTCAAACTCAGTGCCTCTTTGCTTGACATCATGGGAAAAACAAAAGAAATCAGCCAAGACCTCAGAAATAAAATGTAGACCTCCACGAGTCTGGTTCATCCTTGGGAGCAATTTCCAAACGCCTGAGGGTACCACGTTCATCTGTACAAACAATAGTACGCAAGTATAAACACCATGGGACCACGTAACCGTCATACCGCTCAGGAAGGAGACGCGTTCTGGACCCTGGAGGCGCACTGTAGGCCTGGTGCGTGGTGCCGGAACTGGTGGTACCGGGCTGGGAACACACACCTCAGGGCGAGTGCGGGGAGGAGGAACAGGGCATACTGGACCCTGGAGGCCTGGTGCGTGGTGCTGGAACTGGAGGCCTGGTACGTGGAGGAGGCACCGGATAGACCGGACCGTGGAGGCGCACTGCAGGTCTCGAACACCGAGCCTGCCCAACTCTACCTGGCTGAATGCTCCCCGTAGCCATGCCAGTGCGGCGAGGTGGATTAGGCCGCACTGGGCTGTGCTGGTGAACCGGGGACACCATGCGTAGGGCTGGTGCCATGTACCCCGGCCCGAGGAGACGCACTGGAGACCAGATGTGTAGAGCCGACTTCATGGCACAAAGACAAAACAGGCTACCTAAATATGGCTCCCAATCAGAGACAACGACTAACACCTGCCTCTGATTGAGAACCATATCAGGCCAAACACATAGAAACAGACAAACTAGACATACAACATAGAATGCCCATTCATATCACACCTTGACCAAACAAAACATAGAAACATACAACGCAAACTATAGTCAGGGTGTGAGAGTTGGTTATGTCGGGGTGTGATTAAGGGTGGGTTATCTAGGTGAATTATATTTCTATGTTGGCCTGGTATGATCCCCAATCAGAGGCAGCTGTTTATCGTTGTCTCTGATTGAGGATCATATTTAGGTAGCCATTTCTCCATTGTGCTTTGTGGGATCTTGACTATGTATAGTTCCCTGTTAGCACTATTTTGAGCTTCACGTTTCGTTCACGTTATTGTTTCTGTTCTTAGAGTTTTCTCTTCCTAATAAAAGGGATGGAAACATACCATGCTGCAGTTTGGTCCAATCATTATGACGATCGTGACAGTGTAGTTACCCTTTAATTCAAGTGTGCACCTAGCAATAGGTTGTTGTTTAGCAGTGATTTTGTAGCTCGCATGTGTTGGTAGAGTTTCCATAACAAATACCCACTGGATTGTAGTGATGGGAAAAAAATAGTTTGGGAAATAATGTTTGACTCTATATCGTATCGTTTGACAATACCTCAATATTATTTTTGCCCTGGTTGGCTTTCCCTGCAGCAAAACTCCAGTATTTTCCTTCATAGCTTGTTCTCCATTTTCCTTTTAAACAGGGAGCCAATTTGTCTTCACACTTTAATTTCCATGACTGATGGAAACCCGTTTTCTCATGGCTCTCTCTTGTCCCTCCTCAGCAGACATATGGTGAGCAATATGTTTGGAACATCGAATTACAATAGAACCACAGTATCAAATTGCATTTGAAATATGGTACTGGAACTGACCATGTACTGTATATTGTATGCATACTTACTTTATTGTGTTTTTTTAATTTCTTATTTCTATATCTTGTATGTTTTTCTTCTACCTTGTTATTTTTAGTACTACATTGATATTGATTACTGCATTGTTGGGGTTAGAGCTTGCAAGGAAGGCATTTCTTGAGAAATAAATGTTTTTCAGCGGAATAAATACACCCCTACACGGAATAAATACACAGTTCACTTTCATAGCAGCCATGTTGTATTCTTTCTCGCATCTATTGTATCTACTATGCGCTCTACCTCCTCTCACCGCTTCCCTTCGCTTGTGGACTTCAATGCACAACACATCAGCTGTATGTGACCAGGCGAAAAATACTTTTCCAAGCCAAACCTCCTGCACACAGCCTATATCGTTGCCACCATATTAGCTAAAGTAACTATGTCATAGTCAGCATAGCTAATAGAACTAACGTGTTAGTAAACCCACTACAATCATGCAGTAAAGTTAATGTACAGTCAGGAACCAGTTACACCGGCGAGCCCCGGGGGCAATAAATTAGTAAAACCAAAAGCTTACCTTGACTTGGAAGAGTTACAGTTTTGTGTTGGAAAGCCATAGCCAGCTAGCTAACATAGCATCCCATCCCTCTCAGCAGGGTGTTTCAGTAGGCTAAACTAGCTATCTGCATTTGCTAGCTAAGCAAGTGAATCTGGAAAAGACGACAATCTCTCTCTCTCTCTCTATTTCTGTCTTTCTTCTCCTTCATTTTGGAATAAATTAATTTGTTAAAAACTGTTCAACTATCGTCTTTCTCTCTCTTTGAGTCAACTACTCACTGCATTTTATACAATGCAGTGCTAGCTAGCTGTAGCTTATGCTTTCAGCACTAGATTCATTATTTAATCTTTTGATTGGGTGAACAACATGTCAGTTTATGCTGCAAGAGCTATGATTGGCTGGAGGACGGCCTCCGGAAGTTGTCATAATTACTGTGTAAGTCTATGGAAGGGCTGAGACCAATGAGCCTCCTAGGTTTTGTAATAAAGTCAATGTACCCAGAGGAGGACGGAAGCGAGCTGTCCTCTGGCTACACCATGGTGCCTAACCTACAGAGTGTTGTTCAGGCTACTATAGACCTTCTTTGCAAAATAGTGTGTTTTAATCAGTTATTTTTTGACATGTCATTATTTTTAGTATATGTTTATCTAAAAAGCATAACTTTTTAAATGTCTTACAATTTAAATGTTCATGAAATTTACTGGGGAGGATGGTCCTCCCCTTCCTCCTCCAACGAGCCCTCACTGATCCATATAGAATCGTGGGAATCGCAATACATATCGTATCAGCACCTAAGTACTGTGATAGTGTTATGATGTCCCTGGCAATTGATGCAAATAATCATGAAATCAATATGCCAGGTAGGCATAACCTACTTTCTAGTTAATGAGAATGTTTTTTTGGAAAGCCTTTTGCCATCTATCAGAAGATAGTTATCATTAGCATCGCTAACTGCAACAGTGGTAGAAATACAGTACTTGCACTGCACACGCACAGACGTTCCTGTGTAGTTGCCTCTTTAAAAAGTTGCAGGAAATATGAATTACTGATGCATTCTGTTCATGTCTTATTACAAACTTGGGCAAATTAATTAATTTTCAAATGAGTTCGATACATTTATTGAATTTCCTACCAAGTTCAATATTATCTAGCCTAAAGGCCGGTATATGGATTTTTTTTGTCTTTCATCGTATCGTCCAAAGGCATTGTATGCAGCCAGCTATGCACTCGTATCCCCCATGGACCGGTTCATGCATAAACCATTTTCCATTCAGGCTGTAAAGGTGTCGATTTCCTTCTTAAATTGAGAAATATGCATAAACCATGTTACAGTGGCTAATACCAAGGAATGATAGTCCCGGATATTGCATATCGAGTTCAGCCAATCAGGTTGCTGTAGTCTACTGTTAACCCCTGGCTCACTCTTAGTGGAGTTGCCAACATCCGGATGTATCCGGTTTTCAGGGATACAGCTAATTCAATCTTGCTTCCTTTTCAGCTGAAACCAGATGTGGGAACACCACTCAAGCCTTTTCTTTTAAGACTGCTACGTTAGGTTACCACTGGCTGAACACGGGGAGCAACATCAGGAAGTGGCATTAGCCACTCGAACATGGTGGTGGAAAATGGTGTTTCATAAAGAAAGGGTTAAGGTTAGGGTAAAGGTAAAGGTAAGGTTTAGCTAACACGCTAAGTAGTTGCAAAGTAGCTAAAAAGTAATAAGCAGTTGAAAAGTTGCTAATTAGCTAAAATTGTCCATGATGAGATTCGAGCACGCAACCCAAAGGTTGCATATTTTTTCCATTAAATCGAGTTAAGGAGGAAAAAGTCACCTTTGCAACCTGAATGGAGAATGTTTAACGTACAAACCGGTCCCCGGAGGATACAAGTGTATAGCCGGCTGCATACATTGTCTTTGGATGGTAAGACGAAATTACTCAATATCACCATCTGCCGGCCTTTGGGTAGTACCTTCGGGCTAAATACTACCCAACGAGTCCTAGTGCAGCAGCTCCATATTTCAAAGCCATATCAGATACTGTAGATCTTGAATGTAAAACAATGTGAAACACGCACATCGTCAGAGCAGACACTTCCATTACAAGAATCATAAGGATAATGCACTTAACTGTTTCATCAACAAAACAAAAAAATTCGCCCCAAAAACAGGACGTTTTGATTGAGGTGACCAGGTAAAATATACAGCCCAATTAAAAATGTTACTCGCACAGCCAAGTCAAAGGGTAATTTTTTTTTACTTTAAGGTCGTAGCCTGGAGCCCTGCAGTACACAACCATCATACTATACTGAACAAAAATATAAATGCAACATGTAAAGTGTTGGTCCCATGTTCCATGAGCTGAAATAAAACATCTCCGAAATGTTCCATTCGCAAAAAAAAGCTGAGGAGTATTTCGGTCTGTAATAAAGCCCTTTTGTGGGGAAAAACGAATTCTGATTGGCTGGGCCTGGCTCCCCAGTGGGTGGCCCTGGCTGCAAGGTGGGGGGCCTATGCCCTCCCAGGCCCACCCATGGCTGGTCCCTGCCCAGTCATGTGAAATCCATGGATTAGGGCCTAATGAATGTATTTCATTTCACAGATTTCCTTATATGAACTGTAACTCATAAAATCGTTGAAGTAGTTTCATGTTGTGTTTATATTTTTGTTCAGTATAATTCAACCCCTGCAAACTGCAGTCCTTTGGGCGACTATGACATTTGGGGTCCATTGAGGAAAACAAAACGGAGCAAAATCGCGGGAGCAAACAACATTGTTGGTATAACAAAAAGACTAACAAGTGCTCCAGCCCTGCAGAATATTTTTCTTCATTTTCTCTCTAATCTCATTGTCTTCAAAGAAAAATAACAAAAGACACGGAATACCCTTCAAGCCCTCCCGGGTGCACACAGCCAGCGAGCGCGAGAGAGAGCTGCACAAGAGAACAGCAGCGCACCGCCTCGGCCTCGCTGCACGCGCAAGGCAGGGGCTGACACAAAAACGCAGGGGCTGACACATTTTTGTGTTTCATCTGGTGAAATTGAATATTCTCTCTCATCCTTGGCATGGGACTATAAGCGCTTCAGGGTGGGAGGGGGAGGTAGGTTGAGAGGGAGACATCCATGATTTTCAGAATTTTTTCCCCCTCTAGGAAACTGGATATATTTAGAAAATATGCCAGGGACATTTAAGCATAAAGCCCATGACAGAGAAAAGCACAAAGAAATCACTAAACCACTGAAACCTGCCCCTGATAAATCACGTTATAAAAGAACACAGTGCAGAAACCTCTTGGAAAGCGTATAGGCCCAGTATACTGGTATAGACCGGTCTGTCCCAACACGTTGAGATAAATACAGTGGAGTGTCTTCCCAGATGGTTCTCAGGAGCTCCTAGAAATGACAGACCATTTGTCACCCACATTACCTTGTATGGACCAGACCCACATTACCTTGTATGGACCGGACCCACATTACCTTGTATGGACCGGACCCACATTACCTTGTATGGACCAGACCCACATGGCCTTGTATGGACCAGACCCACATTACCTTGTATGGACCAGACCCAATGGCCTTGTGATGGACCAGACGCCACATGGCCTTGTATGGACCAGACCCACATTACCTTGTATGGACCGGACCCACATTACCTTGTATGGACCAGACCCACATTACCTTGTATGGACCGGACCAACATTACCTTATATGGACCGGACCAAACATTACCTTGTATGGACCAGACCCACATTACCTTGTATGGACCGGACCCACATTACCTTGTATGGACCGGACCAACATTACCTTTATATCAGGGGTGTCAAAGTCAAATGGACGGAGGCCAAATAAAAAATTTAGCTACAAGCCGAGGCCGGACTGTTCGAATGTTCATTGAACATTTTTTAAATGACGCATATAGTCTAGTGAACCTAATTGAACTACTGAAAACCTAACAAATATATTCCAATATGATCAGAAATAAATAGCAATTTTTTTCTTTATGGCTCTGTCAGTAATCTTTAATTTTCAACAGAACACAAAGACAAATTTCCTTTATATAAAAATCCCATAACATGAACATTAAATGAAAGAAACGGTATTCAAGGCACCATCAGTAGCCTATATTTTCTATTTTAGTCAAAAAGTGGGCTAAATTTACTTCAAAGAAAAAAACAATAATAGCAATTTTCTATCATCCACTCAACTGAAATATTTTTAAAATATAATTGGATTGAAATACAATAAAATAAAGTGCAAAAATCTATTAATCAAAAACAACACTTTGTTTAAGGAGAAGTAACATGCAGTAAAACAAATATTAAACTTTAACTTTAAACTTGAACTGAGTAAAAACTCTAATATGTGATTGAACAGTAATGTTCACTTGTTTTGAGGTTGAGGGTGATACTTGGTGGTGTCCCATCTTTTCCACAAGTTCATCAATGTTCGGGGTAAGGCTCTGAGCTGAGGAAATCCTCAGAATTGAGTGGAGGTGTTCAGCAGTAAGTCGACTTCTGTGTGATGTTTTGTTCAGGTTCATCAAAGAAAACAGTTGTTCAACACAGGTATGTGCTGCCAACATAGACAACGTTTGAGCAGCCTGGATGCGCAGCTGGGGCATTGTGTCGGGGAGGAAACGGGCGAACTCCGCAGCACCCACTGCCGCATATTTTGCCCTCAGTGCATCATTGCATTGGAGGTCAATCAACTCCATTTGGAGGTTGGTGGTGAGCTTCCACGTCAACAGCAAATGGTTACCGAGCAGTTCCAACCTGCTTTTTTGTCAAAGTCAGCAATCGGCGTCGAAAGTCAGCGGCAAGCATACCTATTTTATCAGCCAACTGTGCGCTCGGGAACGCACTGGAAGAGAGCTTCTCTTTCATGGTCTGGCAGCTGGGAAAGTGGTCATATTTCTTCCGCATCTTGCTCCCAGAGTCAGTTTGGTTTTAAATGCCTTCACTGTACTGTACATATCAGAGATGACATGATCCCGACCCTGCAGCTGAAAGTTCATTGATCAGATGACCGTAATGTCACACAGAAAAGCCATTTCACACAGAACATTTCGTCTCGGAGTTGTGTTGTGTCTTTTCCCTTTGCTGCCAAGAACATACTCCTCACGAAAGCACACCTTTCCGGCTTAGCCATCGCACCTCTGTGTGATAAGGCAAATCACCATGCTCCGTTTTCTAACTCCGTCAGAAATGCCTTGAACTGGCGGTGATTCACAACCTTTGGCTCTGATAAAGTTAACTGTGCGCGTGATGATGCTCATTACATGCTCCATTTTCAAGTTTTACCGCACAACGCTTCGGTGTATTGATACAATGATAAGCTGTCAGCTCCCTGTCGCGTTTTCCTCTTGCATCTTTTCCGCTTCGCCACCAGTCCGCTCCTGTGTCCACACATCGCAGGTGCCAGTCGCAAACCCACGAGTTTTTCCCAAGGCAGCTCCATCTCATTTACACATCTTGACACCTCTTCATACAAATCATGCCCCGTAGTTGTGCCATGCATAGGACGTAAAGCCAAAACTCCTCTGTCACGCTTAGGCTGGAGTCCACTCCGCGGATGAAAATTGAAACACTGGGCAATGTCAGAAATGTCGGTGCTCTCATCCACAGCCAAGGAAATTCAATGAAATCTTTTCCCTTTTTCACACAGCTGCTCTTTTAGATTGATGGACACCTGGTCTACTCTCTCGGCAATGGTGTTTCTGCTCAGACTCACATTTAAAAAGAGTTGCCTTTTTTCTGGGCAAACTTCGTCACAAAACATCATGCAGTTTTTGATGAAAATCCCCCTCCGTAAATGGCCGGGCTGATTTAGCGATCTCTTCTGCCAAAATAAAACTGGCCTTGAACAGCAGCCTGGCCTTGTGATTTGGCTTTTTTGAACAGAGCCTGTCGAGATTTGAGGCCTTGTTTTAATTCCTCTGCCTTTTGTAGCCTTTGTTCCATGTCCATATTCTTGTTTTTTTTCCGCGTGTTTCTTTCATATGTCGTCTCAGATTATACTCTTTCAGTACGCCACACTTTCTCCACACAGAAGACACACAGGTTTCCAGCTACCTCCGTGAACATATACTCCGACTCCCACCTTGTTTGCAAACCCCCGGTTCTCAGTGTCCACCTTCCGTTTTGCCATTTTTGATGGGTATCTGAAAGTTAATTTTACTGTGATGCTGACGACTGCTGTGCCAATAAATATTGAAATGAAGCAGCCTACTGCTCGGTGCGTCACCGTTGCATTGTGGGAAATGTAGTATTGGTGCGTGTAAAAGATCTGCGGGCTGCCGGCTTGCTGCGGTCTGCGGGCCGGTTCTAATAATAAATCAAGATCATCCCAGGGGCCGTAAAAAACCTTCTCGCGGGCCGGATGTGGCCCGCGGGCCTTGACTCTGACATATGTGCCTTATATGGACCGGACCAACATTACCTTGTATGGACCAGACCCACATTACCCTGTATGGACCGGACCCACATTACCTTGTATGGACCGGACCCACATTACCTTGTATGGACCAGACCCACATTACCCTGTATGGACCGGACCCACATTACCTTGTATGGACCGGACCCACATTACCTTGTATGTACCGGACCCACATTACCTTGTATGGACCAGACCCACATTACCTTGTATGAACCGGACCGACCCACATTACCTTGTATGGACCGGATGTGCACATCACAAGGTAGTTGTTAAAATACATACAGTCACTTTTGTTTCAAAGTTGAAAACATTGAGGCTCATGAAACAGTTGTACATGCAGATGTCTTTTCCCCCAAACATGAACTCAATGTATCCTAGACTACATCCTTATCCTAGCTGCAGCACATTGACAGCACTGTGTAAAGCTTTCTAGCCAATGGCATCTTTATCCTCCTCCAACTGTTATTTTCCTTCCATTATAAAAAACTAAGAATTGTTGTCCAGCTGCAGCATTTAAGGTCTCGGGGATAGCCTATTACAATTCATAATTCATGCAGTCAGCAAGTGATTAAGTAATGTTTCTGCCTCAGTTGACAGGATGCCAGAGGTGGAACAGCACTGTTAGTGTCCTGCTCCACTACTCTGTAACTCTGGGGCTACAGCCACAGGTTCTCTCTCTCTGCTGTGATCATACTAGACAAAATCACTGCATAAACACATGTCAACACATCAACTTGTGATTTCATATTCATGCTTTTTCCTCTATTCAAATCAGGATGGACTGTTTTGCTGTGGAATTAAGTGTTTTGATTGCGATTATGCTATTTTGGAGAAATCCCCAGAAGCATAGAGTTACTCACCCTTTGACTGTTCACTTTGGACCACTGTCAACTGTAATGTTTTCTCAGGAGACATTGAGCCCATTGAACAGGCTCCTTTGTATTGCTACCACTGACGCATCAGGCTGTGGGAACCTGGTGTTTTTAAAGAGCCATTTACCTGCTCCACCACGCTGCTACTGCCTTGATCAGCATGTATCATAAATCATTCAAATAAAGCTAATTGAATGTTCATGTACACTCCCTTGTCAGATCCACCAGACTAGCCATGCAGCCTGGTCCCATAGACTAGACACAACATAGTAAATTAGTATGTTATGTTAAGTTTTAAGGCTTAAGGTTTAAGGCAAAAACAAAAGGTGTGTGGTTGGTCGGGGTGGATGGGTGGCTGTATAATGTGAACGTCTAGCAACCCAAAGGATGCGTGCTCGAATCTAATCATGGACAATTTTAGCTAATTAGCAACTTTTCTACTACTTATTACTTTTAGCTACTTTGCAACTACTTAGCATGTTAGCTAACCCTTACCCTTACCCCAACTTTAACACTTTTAGGTCCCCCTAACCCTAACCTAACTCCTAACCTTAACCAAGAACCCTAACCCCTAGCTTAGCTAATGTTAGCCAGCTAGCTAACATTAGCATTAGCCACCTAGCCACCTAGCTAACATTAGCCACAACAAATTAGAATTCGTAACATAACATACGTTTTTCAAATTCGGAAATGGATGGTGGACATCAACAAATGTATACACACCATACGAAATGTAGCATATCATACTAAATGGAGTGTCTCGGATTTACATACCAAATAATATGAAATGCTCTGAGACCAGGTTGGGCAGTACTAGGCTGGGATTGCAGAGTGAGTCTGAGTCTTATTAACTGAGGTGCCCTGGCTGGTCTGTGTGCCATGCAGTGGAGTGGACACCCTGCCTCGGGGCTGCTCATCAGTACTTGTCACTGGGCCTGGCCCATTAGTCAGCAGGCAGATGACAGGGCCTCTTGTAAAGGATAGCTGACCCCCCTGGAGAGCCAAGTGTCTTCCCAAAAAGACAGATTATGGCCAGGGGAGGATGGGGGTTCACTGGGTAGTCCAGGGAGGGCTTCTCCTCATGGATATCCTGGGAGCTGACCTGCCCCTGACCCCGGCTGTACAATGAAGTTAGCCCACTGATGAAATGGGCATTCTTTGACATAATGGCAGATTCTCCCCTGAAAAAAAGCAGGGGCCCTCTGAAGGAGGATGGGATACCCAACAGTGATGCTAATCCCACAGCTTGGTGAGTAGGAGTTGAGGGAGGCGGGGAGGGAGAAATTATGAAATTAAATTCTAGGCAGCATTTTGAAGTTTCTGCCATTTGATGAGTCTCTCTCTCTCTGCTGTGTTATGTAAATGACAGGCAACGTAGCTCTCAGAGCCAAGTGGAGGTATCTACTGTATCTATCTGACAGTTGGACGTGTGATGGATGAACAGCCGTTGAGGTTTGAGGCTCATGGTGGATCCTCTTTGAGTCACCATACACTGAGACTTTTGGATATCCAGTTATACCTCTTTATTTAGATGATATGCTAATTTCATGATAACAAATCAGCTTCCCCCAGAAAAGGAGAAGGGTATGCTTATGAAGGATGTTTGTCAGCAAATACAATTATTCACTGTCATTTATGGCTAATTAACACAGATTACAATTTAATGAATGATATGATTAAATATGCGTGGTTATTTATATTCTTTAAAAAGCTAAATTATTTTAATGTACAAGGTGAATCTTATGTAAACTGTAGCTTAAAGGATTTAATTTCCACCGGGGAAATACATTCTAAATCTTTGAGGACTTTTATACTAGGTAGAACTGAAATGAGAACTGAAATGAACAAATACCAGTGGTGAATTAACTGTGATTCTATTAGGTTGAAAATTATCAGCCATTTTTTTTTCTCAGAGATGCCATTTAGAGAACTACAGATGCCTGTCACAAAGGGTTTTCCCCATCTGACATCATAAGAAAGTCCCCCAGTCAGTCAGTTGGCTGGCAGCGGCAGGGGACCAGGCCAACACTAATGTAGAGCAGATGTGGCATTATGGGGGCGGGTGAGGGGTGGGCTGGAACCCAGGCATGGGAGGGGCATCAGATCTGTGTATCACTGAGCCTTCAAGAGCTCTCCTTTTGACACTCTCCATCAGTCCTACCGAAATGCTAAATGACTGGGCTCTAACTCTGAGGTGACAGTTACCATCTGGCTGCTCGCACAGATGCACATGAGCTCCCTCAACCCTTCCCCATGAGGTAATGTAAGGCCTTTGTCAGGGCATGGGGTGACTGCTGTGTACCACACGAGGCCTCTTGATTTTTTAATGTTTAACTCAAATGGCTGTCATCTTCCCTTGGCCCTTTGTGCTCTTCACAAACACTGTGCTCAATCGCATTATCATTACAGAGGAAATCAGTCATATTAAGCCACTGTGATGTCACTCGCCTCATCGTCTCAGCTCTGTGCTGCCAAGCCAGCGGGGCAGGACATAAGACGCATGTTAAATGAGATTTACATAAACAGTGTTACTCTGTCATTTATTTATTTTCCTCCCTTTATAAAGAAACAGTCTCCGGATTGTTTGCACAAGGAGTCCCTAAGGGCGCTCCATACAGGTGTTGGGCTTTTACAGTGAGATTATTGTAATAATGACATAATGACTGCAGTCAGCTCCTTATGCTGTCAGGCGCAGGTATTTGTGGAGCGAGAATATGGGGAGGAGAGGAGAGAGGAACGGGAGGTCAGGCAAGCGGCAGCTCCTTCAATAGGCTTTTTAGTGTAAATCTTTTCAGAGTAAAAAGGTCTCATGACGTCAGTGTTGCTCTATAAGCAAAGTGAAGGTGGCAACAACTTTGAGTCACTCAGACCCTCCAAAACATCACATGATCAAACAATATGTTCAGACGTGTGTATACCTTCTGTCAAGGACATAACCAGTTCCTGGTGACCAAGAAAACAGTGCACATGAATGACCCATCATGGCATGGTTATTCCACATACAGTAGAGCTGCCAAGAAAAGCACCAACCAATTACTCTTCTTGTTGTCTTGTAAAAGCCACATTTTTCACAGCACTTTCTTCCAGCTACCATTTAACCAATTATCACTGTTAGGTAATGTGAAAGGATCTTGTTAGATTCCTAGAAAAGAAACGATCTACAGCATGTCCTTATTCCAAAAGCAGAAGTACAGTAATTACGTAACTTTTACATAACCAAAACTATGTCAGTGTCTTGAGCTGATGTAACCCAGCATAAAAATGTGACGGACACCAGGGAGATCAAGCAGCCCTATGTCCCCTTAGGAACAACTCTCAGACAGTGCATTGTGTGCCGTCTCAGTGAGAGGTTTGCCTCTGGATGGTAGAGGTTCAGACTGTAGAATCTGCCAATAGTTCACCGGAAGACTCGCTCTCGATTTCTTTCATCCCACATTTCATAGATGCACTTGGGCAGCTCAATGACAAGACATCTTTATTCCCCCTCGCCGCCCCCAACAAAACTTTCCTCAGTAAGCTGCAAATTGGCATTCTGGGACAGTTGCATCACTCATCTTGAGCGATTCTTTTGTGGCCTGAAAACCTTTTGAAAACGTTTTGCTTCGTCATCAGGAGACGAGACTTTTATTTTAACTGCTTTTAAGATTGTTTATAGGGGAGACCGGGGTTGGTTGTCACACGTTTTACTCTCGTGTGTATTTCTGAGCTCCAGTATATCTTACATTGCTTTTTTTCAAAATTAAGAGAAAGACCAAGGTCTTGGGTTGAAATGGGGACGCTTTGTATCCTCATATCTTATTCCAACAGTAAAAAAATGAAGCACCCATTCGATAAACAAACTGATGCTGTGTTGAGTCCAATCTAACTAGGACTGAGAAAAACAGGTTTCCAGTGTCACCAAGCATATGGCAGTACTGAGGACTGGCCTACCTTTGGTTCGTGACCATCATCCATTTGTTCCCACGTTGCTTCGAAAACCCAGCATTTGCTTCAAATATTCTGTCCGTCGTGTTGAGTTGAATGACCTATAGACTTGACCTTTTCCGGTACTGACATAGCCCCTAAAACGGGTACAGTGCAGATGAAAATATTTTGTCCTAAGAACTCAGGAAGACACGCAAATGGGTAAAAAGAAATAACGCTAATGCAGTCCCCATATGGTTACGTGTAGCCTAATTACAGTTGCTTATTTATTTACATTCAGATGACAGCTGGCATTTGTCGGCCTGGCCTATCTGTGAGGTGCTTCTTTACATTCCTGCTTAGATCATGTCATTACATTGCTTACTTTGCTATTAGACGTTGCTTACTTTGCTGTGTGTCTATCTGCAATTTTTGCCGTGTTTGGGTGTTTTGCCCTCGCAGTGTTAAGATCGTTTTTGTCAACTTCAAACCTTTTGAAGTTCTGGACTGTAAATTTGTAAATATATTCCTCACTTTTGAACTGTGGGTCTACAACATGATGGTAAATAAAACCATCATTTCTGATCACAGCACCTTTACTCCGCCTGCTGTCTAACTGCACCCAGAATTTCAACTAACTAGGCTGCCGGGTCCTTTCCCTTTTCCCTTTCATTGGTTGGACAGTGGTGGGAGTAGTCTCTCGAGACATCCAGGTTGCCTCCCATCATTTTCTAAATGTTTGGGTTTAATATGTGTACGTAATAGAGGAGCTACTCACTGCCTACGTCACTACCTTTATCCGCTTGAATAAAATACTAAATAGTGGCTAGAAAGATAGAGATCACCGAGGTTATTTTTAATGAATGCATTTCGCAAGTGACAAGGTTTTGCCTGCAAACTTTGGTTTAGAATCGTGACGTTACTGGCAGGTCTGCCTTGTGATTTATTGGGAGAATTGTCTGTCTGAAGAGGACCCACCCCGGATTTGTATTTTATTTTTCTTATCGAAATTGCCAATTACGCTGCTGCTACTCTCTGTTATTATCTATGCATAGTCACTTTAATAACTCTACCTACATGTACATATTACCTCAATTACCTTGATTAACCGGTGCCCCCGCACATTGACTCTGTACCGGTACCCCCCTGTATATAGCCTCGCTATTGTTATTTTACTGCTGCTCTTTAATTATTTGTTACTTTTATTTGTTTATTTATTTGTAGGTATATTTTTTTTTACTTCATTTTTGGTTAAGGGCTTGTAAGTAAGCATTTCACTGTAAGGTCTACACCTGTTGTATTTGGCGCATGTGACAAATCTGATTTGATTTGATACGAGTCCTTCAATGAAACCATACCTTAGTCACTGCTGTTGCCTAGGGTCGGGGTTACGAGACTAAGGTCTGAGAGGAAAGGAAAGAGGACAGGGTGTTTCTGTTGCCTTTCCTTGCTGAAGCTTGTCATGGAGGATGGGTGTGTGGGGCAGGGTTGGGTAGGGGGTTGTGGACAGAGAGGAAGAGGGTTAATGGTGTTTGCAACAGGCCAGGCTTCCCCTCGAAGTGGGAGACAGTAGAAGGAAGTGTCCAGATTTATGGTGGACTGGCCGTGGAAGCTGCCTTCACCCTGGCAGTTGACCAGCAGACAGAAGCAGAGAGGGAGGGAGGTAGAGAGAGGGGATGCAGAGGGGTGCTGTAAATCACAGGCAGAGTGTGGCTCAGACACAAACACACACACAGCCAGGCCCATGCTCGCAGTTCACAAGGAGATAATCGCTGTGTGAAGGAAGGGTGGCTCTCTGCAGGCTGCTGCCCAGATAGAGATATACTGGGGCTGGTGTACTGTGAGGAAGCCGGCTAACACAGACAGATAGCACCTCTGATGCTCTGTCACTCCCCCTGGGCCACTGCCAAGGCAACCAGGCTCAGTCCCTCCGATACAAACCATTTAGACCCTCTTCTAAACAGGAAAAACGTCTCCAATTTAAAATAATGACTATTCCCCTTTAAAATAATTAACTCATTGAGTTTTATGTGTAGTCCTGGGTGTGTGTTTGCATGTGTCACTAAATAAAATAAAATTTTCATAAACAACGGGTGTAGACTACAGGTGTAGACTAACCGTGAAATGTTTACTTACAGGCCTTTCCCAACAATGTGGAGAGAAAAATGTGTAATGCGGAGTAATAAACATTTTAATTTCTGCTTACTCAAAGCTATTGCTCATTATAGTGAAACTACTCTCAGTCAAGTCAGTGACTCTCTGGCCTGCACGCTGCAGGCTGGAGGTGGGGAAGATCCCAACACATCTATGTCTTAGAAACACCTGATAGGAAACCCTATAAAACTGTGATGATAAATTCACCTTTCTACTTCTGTCTGTTTCTCTGTGGGTTTTGTGTGTGTGTTTGTGTGTGTGTGTGTGTGTGTGTGTGTGTGTGTGTGTGTGTGGTGTGTGGTGTGTGTGTGTGTGTGTTTGTGTGTGTGTGTGTGTGTGTGTGTGTGTGTGTGTGTGTGTGTAGTGACAGATTCTGTACATGGATGGGGAGGTCTTCAGTCATATTTAAACTGCTGTGCTCACATGGACTTCTGGCCTGGATAAGCCATCCATCGTGGTGACGGCAGCCTAGCGGCAGGCCCCATGGAGAACGTGTGCTGTGCCCAGTGTGTACACAAGAGCCCTGGCCTCCACAGGGACTGTTTATCCAACTGAAGTCCAACAGTGTCACACTCTCTCCCAGCTGCACTGAGGGGAAATAAGTCACCCAGGACAAACGCAACGACTGATAACATCCAGACATGTCTAGCTAGTCCTCTCTGATGTTCAGTATGAATACTGTTTAACTTAGATAGAAATTAACTTATATTGCCTAATTGGTTTGAGTCTAAAAGGGGTGAGAGAAGGAGGATTATGATGGTAGGTCTTATCTGACAGCAGACCGTACTGTACTTTAATGACAGAATCCGTCATCTTTCAGCTGGAGCCTAGAACTAAAACACTTGACTATACCTTCACCCTTACAGAGACCAATAACTCACTGAGTGAATCTGTCCCTCACAAGACTGCCATCACTCCATCAGCATGCAATAACGCTGGACTCAATTCCAGGTAAGTAGACGATGCTCAGGAGAGATGAGCATTTCCCACCATGTGATGAAAACAGCACGCGACAAGTGCCGGGGAGATTTATCGTGGTGTCTGTTTAAACGTAGCCAATTTCACTTTAATGCGATATAAAAGAATGATGCATGCTTGAATTTCGCAGGTTCCCGCAGTGTGGAGGGATTCTCATCAGCCTGTGGCAGTATTTAAACCATACAGCCTAGAGTATGATTCAAACCCTTGCGTGGAATGTTAGAAGTGCCGGTGATGTAATGTTCAATATTGATAACGACCGTGAGCAAGATGGGTTCTAATCGTTTATGAAAATATTGTGCAGCCAGCATGCATTTTTCCCCTACTGTTCCCTTTCCCTCCTGCTTCTTCACTACATCTATCGGCTCTTTCTGATAGGAAGAAATCCACAAACACCTTCGCACCTCCTATCAAATGAGCTCCTGTAAAAACGCAACACTGTCAGTGAAGTGGCTCTGTGCGTGCAAGGTGTAACATCCCTGGAGTGTTTTATAAGCATCATTGCCAACTGGATTCAAAGTTTATTTTAGGCCTTTACTATAGCCTCTACTATGGCGTCTGTGGATCTCATGAACTGTGGATTTCTTCTTTGTCATTGAAGATAATTGGCCACACAAACTAAACTCAAGGATTAAAGAGTAGGCCTATCATAGTGTATGGCAACAGGGCCTATGAAATCCTGGTCTGGAAAAATACTGTTACTGAGTGCTATTGATGGATTTGCTTTGAAATGATAGTAAGAATCTCTGACACTATTTTGTTTAAACTGTCCTCAAAGAAGTGGATTGTAGTTTTAGACATTATAACAACTGGTGTCTTGGTCTGTATGGTACCTCGTCCTGCTCCAGCAACATAGTCTCAGTGCCATCCCCAGACAAAAGGTTGAGGAATGGGAACCTGAAGGTTCTGCCCATGGAGACCCACCCTGGAGGCAGACCATTCAGAATGTCTCAGACCAGAAACCAGCCTGATGGTGATCTCGTACACTTTGCACTCCTCTCTTTTCTATACTACTCTCTCTTGATCCCTCTGTCCTATATGTCCTATATGTCATATATGTAATTAACTCAACGTTTCAGGATAATAAACCTATACCAGCGAGAACTCTCTGTAACCTTTGTAAAATACAGAATAGAAATAGGATTTTTCCACCCTCATTTCTAATCTGAGAAATAAATTAAAATAACTGGACTAATTTGCCTTTGAAGTTCTTAATGATAATTTGCCTCTTAGGTTTTCTGGATAAAAAATATGCCCTAAACTTAATGCCTGCCTTAAAGTAGACTTTCATGGTTTAAACTTGCTCTTGTACAGATTCCTCTGATCAGCACAACACTGTGATTGGCACAGAAAGGAGCTACAGTAGAATGACTTTTATGGATGAGTTTGATCTGAATGGTCAAGAACAAGGAAGGGAGAGACTGTCTACCATAGAAAAGAGTGTAGTGATAGTGGTGTGTGTGTCTCCCTACCTGAGTGGAAAGAGAGAGAGAAGGGGGGGATAGAGAGGGGGAGAGAGAGGTAGATATGTTTTATTATTTTCCATCCTTTTGCTACTTTTAACTGTATTTGGAGCACGCGTGTGCGTTATCAACACTGGGTGTATTTGACAGTTATATTTGATCATGTTTTATTAATTAATGTCTTTATTGTTTTGGTAAATGTTGTGTTTAAGTTTGTTTTTACTTGTTAATGGTTTGTTTGTTCTATTAGACTTTCTGGTTATTATCTATTTCACTGTTGCTTCTATGGCAATAGTAAAACATGTGGTTTTTCCCATGCCCATGGCCAGCCCTTTGTATAATTAGAAAATGAAATGTGAGAGAGAGAGATGAGGGAGTAGGGGGAGGGAGAGAAGAGAGAGAGAGATGGAGTCAAGGGGAAGGGAGAGAGAGAGAGAGAGAGAGAGAAGAGAGAGAGAGAGAGAGAGAGAGAGTCAAGAGGGGGAAGGAAGGTGAGAGAGAAGAGAGAGGGAGTCAGGGGGAAGGAGGGAGAGAGAGAGAAGAGAGGAGAGTCAGGGGGGAAGGAGGGA
>NC_036844.1:23244492-23245657 GCF_002910315.2 Salvelinus sp. IW2-2015
GGGAGAGAGAGAGAGAGAGAGGGGGAGTCAGGGGGATGGAGGTAGAGAGAGAAAGAGAGACCAATGGAAGAGCCATCGCTATTAACAGTCAAGGGTGCAGGTTGGGGAGAGAAACGGCATCTGAAGTGTTCAGAACAGGGGACACCCAAAACACCCTACTGAGAATTGATATGGAAGGAGGTGAAGTGTCAGACAGCTATTAATCACGGCCAAGGAGGAGGATTAAATAGCTGGGTCTAGTGGGCAGATGAGAGAGCAATGGCGAACGAGGCGTTTAAAAGAATGTGTTGTGTCTGTCTTCGATTACAGAGCACATGCCTTAGGCTTAACAGCCATCTGAGCTGCTGAGGACCAACAGAATATCAATCAAATCTTTACTCTTTCTCCTCCCTGCTCTGTAGTCGTCACCAACCGGGACAATGAATCTTATACAATGGTTAAACAATACTGTGCTTTACTTGGGACCTTGTGGTCTTCAGAACAGACTGTAATGTCATCCAGCAGTCATGAGTTGTGGTGGAATCATTATCTAAAGAAGGGGTGCCAAACATACGGTCCGATCCGTCATGCCGATGGTTTGAGGAAAAAAAATGTAATAATCAAAAAACTCAACATACTTTAAAATCACTAAAACCATATCAAAACTGTGTAGAAATGACAGTGGACCTTTATACAGTTTCTTGACTGTGTCCAACTCACTAATAATCACCAAAATGAAAGATTGACGACAAGGATGTCAATGAGTTTGACGCCTGTGGTCTAAAGAGATACACATTTTCCTCACATAGGGAAGGGAGAGGACACTGTAAAACTCACTGGTGTTTTTCCTGGGGCTTGGGAGTAGCCTATGCCCTCCTCTAGTCAATTTGTTTCATATTTTTAAGATTTTAGTAAACTCATCATAACAAGTATCAAAGAATGTCTACTTCCTCTCCCTCTCTTCCTACCCCCCCCCCTCTAACTCTCTCTCTCCTCTCTCTCTCTCTCTCTCTCTCCTCTTGCTTCTTCTCTCTATCATCTCTCTCTCTCTCCCTCCTCCTCTCTTCTCTTCCTCTCTCTCTCTCTCTCGCTCCTCTCTCTCTCTCAGGTTCCTCTCTCTTCCTCTCTCATCATCTCTCTCCAGCGCCTTCATCCCCCTCTCTCTCTCTCCATTCTGCCTTCCCCC
>NC_036844.1:23245770-23255611 GCF_002910315.2 Salvelinus sp. IW2-2015
CTCTCTCTCGCTCTCTCTCACCTTCTCCCTCTCTGGTCCAGGTTCTCTACCCCTATGTTGTGTTGACATGTGACTCCCTAACATTCTCTCTGATTGGTGGAGCTCCTATGTGTATGGGCTTGAACAGGAAGTGCGTTGAGCGAAGAATGATTTCAGAAATGTAACGAGGTCAGAGATCTTTTCCGGAGCCTGGAGAGAATCTACTCCCAACAAGTTCACAAGTATTTGACCTCCCACAATGCCATGTTAAAAAACTATGGGGGATGGGGGACACCAAAACCACTTTGTGTGGGTTTAAATAGGTGTGGCTCACCAATCCTAACTCTAAAGCTGCTAAAAGTGTAAATCAGAACTACATCTGAAGGGAATACACAGCTATAGCTACAAAGACATGTACAGTGCCTTCAGAAAGTATTCAGACCCCTTGACTTTTTCCACATTAAGTTACGTTACAGCCTTATTCTAAAATTGGTTTTGTTTTTAAATCCTCAGCAATTTACACACAATACCCCATAATGACAAAAACAGAAATTCATTATTTACAGTGGTATTCAAACCCTTTGAAATGATACTCGAAGTTGAGCTCAGGTGTATCCTGTTTCCATCGATCATCCTTGAGATGTTTCTACAACTTTATTGGAGTCCACCTGTGGTAAATTAAATTGATTGGACATGATTTGGAAAGGCACACACCTGTCTTTATAGTTGACAGTGCATGTCAGAGCAAAAACCAAGCCACGAGGTCAAAGGAATTGTCCGTAGAGCTCCGAGACAGGATTGTGTCGAGGCACAGCATTGAAGTTCCCCAAGAACACAGTGGCCTCCATCATTCTTAAATGGAAGAAGTTTGGAACTGTCACGCCCTGACCGTAGATTGCTTTGTATGTTTCTATTTTTAGTTTGGTCAGGGTGTGATGTGGGTGGGTATTCTATGTTGTAGGTCTAGGTTTTCTATTTCTATGTGTTTGGCCTGGTATGGTTCTCCATCAGAGGCAGCTGTCTATCGTTGTCTCTGATTGAGAGCCATACTTAGGTAGCCTGTTTTCCCACTTTTGTTTGTGGGTGGTTATTTTCTGTTTAGTGTTTTTCGTCACCTTACAGGACTGTTCGTTTGTCGTTTTTGTTGTTTTGTTGAACACTTACCACGCTGCACCTTGGTCCTCCTCTCCTTCTCCCGACGACGTTCGTTACAGGAACCACCAAGACTCTTCCTAGAGCTGACCGCCCGGCCAAACTGAGCAATCAGGGGAAAAGGTCAGGGAGGTGTCCAAGAACCCGATGGTCACTCTGCCAGAGCTCTAGAGTTCCTCCGTGGAGATGGGAGAATCTTCCAGGAGGACAACCATCTCTGCAGCACTCCACCAATCAGGCCTTTATGGTAGAGTGACCAGATGGAAGCCACTCTTCAGTAAAAGGCACATGACAGCCTGCTTGGAGTTTGCCTAAAGGCACCTAAAGACTCACAGACCATGAGAAACAAGATTCTCTGGTCTGATGAAACCAAGATTGAACTCTTTGGCCTGAATGCCAAGCGTCACGTATAGAGTAAACCTGGCACCATCCCTACTGTGAAGCATGGTGGCAGCATCATGCTGTGGTAATGTTTTTCAGCGGCAGGGACTGGGAGACTAGTAAGGATCGAGGGAAAGATGAACGACGCAAAGTACAGACAGATCCTTGATGAAAACCTGCTCCAGAGCGCTCAGGACCTCAGACTGGAGTGAAGGTTCACCTTCCAACAGGACAACGACCATAAGCACACAGCCAAGACAACGCAGGAGTGGCATTGTGACAAGTCTCTGAATGTCCTTGAGTGGCCCAGCCAGAGCCCGGACATGAACCCGATCGAACATCTCTGGAGAGACCTGAAAATAGTTGAGAAGCAATGCTCCCCATCCAACCAGACAGAGCTTGAAATGCTGCCAAAGGTGCTTCAACAAAGTACTGAGTAAGGGGACTGAATACTTATGTTAATGTGATATTTCAGTTTTTTTATTTTTTATTGTATTACATTTGCAAACATTTCTAAAAACCTGTTTTTGCTTTGTCATTATGGGGTGTTGTGTGTTGATTGACGAGGGAAAAAACGATTTAATCAATTTTAGAATAAGGCTGTAACGTAACAAAATGTGGACAAAGTCAAGGGGTCTGAATACTTTCAGAATGCACTGTATATACTGTACATTACACATTGTCCATGCAAAAGAAACAAAAAACACTTCAGTCTATAGAAAGTGTAACATGGTATGCATGAACTCTCCCATTACTCCCTTCTTGCCTCACACATTCAGGCACCACACACACACACACAAACACACACACAAACACACACACACCTTGAATTGTTGCTCAGTCACACTTGCTTTTGGTTTATTGCACAACTGGCTTTGATCTTTAAAGTGCCATGCATTGCATTAATTATGTATCTCGCCTCCGTACAAATGTGGTGAACACCTTCAATACTCAATGAGATGAGGAGCCCTCTCCACACAGGCCTAGAGGATGGCTTCAGGACTTCATACAGATACAATGTTCCTTTCCTATATTGGGCAGGAGGGACTTGAAGGGGGGAAAACAGAGTGCTGCTCTGCTATAGTATTCTGCTGCCAAAACTGCCTCCAACAATTCTCTGGGTGAAATGTAATCTCAAGTGAAAATGTATTTTTCACTCTTGTGAAATGTATATAAATCCATGGTTATTCCACGTGTGCAGCATATGTGGTGAGGGATAGGATGCTGTCATTCCCAAAACAGCATAGCTGGGGAACAATGACGAACAAATTACCTACTTCTCTGTGCTCTAATGCAATGGGAGTTATGTAAATCATGCTGCTCTATAGGTAGCTCCGGGCCTGTGCAAGTGTGCCTCAACTTTTATGCATCTGCAATAAATACATAGATTTTTATATGCCATGCGGATGGCTCATGAACGCTGTTGATGCCAGTGGATGTGGAAAGACAGTCAGAGTAGGTTGTGGGAAAATAACACTTACTGTAACCCCATTTCACCATTTCTTCAAGCCCTGTCATTCTATGTATTACTTCATCTTTAGTTATAGTTGCTCCCTTTGAGAGTCATTATACTTAAAATATGACAAATGTACTCATTTTCAATAGGCCTATTATGGATGTTTATGGCCGTGCCACTGCCTTGATTTGACTGGATTATAGCCTACAATAGGTGTATGCAAGGGAAATGTGTGAATCCACTTGAGGAATGCTAGTTTCAACCCATCTATTCACAAGGCAAATGTGTGAATCCACTTGAGGAATGCTAGCTTCAACCCATCTATTAACAAGGCAAATGTGTGAATCCACTTGAGGAATGCTACCCTTCAACCCATCTATTAACAAGGCAAATGTGTGAATCCACTTGAGATGCTAGCTTCAACCCAACTATTAACAGGCAAATGTGCGAAGCCACTTGAGGAATGCTAGCTTCAACCCTCTATTAACAAGGCAAATGTGCGAATTCCACTTGAGATGCTAGCTTCAACCCATCTATTAACAAGGCAAATGTGCGAATCCACTTGAGGAATGCTACCTTCCAACCCATCTATTAACAAGGCAAATGTGCGAATCCACTTGAGGAATGCTAGCTTCAACCCATCTATTAACAAGGCAAATGTGCGAATCCACTTGATGAATGCTAGCTTCAACCCATCTATTAAGACACTACAGAAGGAGTAAGAAAATTGCCACTTCAATTACTCTCCCCTTGACTGAATTCAAAGTTATTTGAGATGCCAAGTTGTGAGTAAATACTATCTTGGAGAGCTTGGTTTCATACCGGCTAGCAATTCAGTTTTTTATGGACCGATGCTAAACTGACAGCTATATGAGGTTAGGCCTACTTAATTTAACACGTTTCACACGTTGGCTTCCAAAACTAAAAGTCCTACAAGGGACTCCTTTTACACTCCCCCTTTCTCGTGTGTCGTTGCGGTTTGCTTGCGTTGGTGCGAGTCCCCCTCACGTGGGTCCCTATTGCAGTGCGGATCCAGTAGTTGGAGTTCTAAACCTAGCCCAAGAGAGGGAGCGCAAGGAGTGAGCTAACAGAACTAGAAACTATAGGTGCATTTTTACTCTATCGAACATCGCTTTTGAAAGACTGTCACTTTTACTGCCCTGGAGCCATCTTTCCAGCCTTTTAGTATAACGCCATCAATCCCCGCCTGAAAACTCACACACGGTCGTGTCAGCTGGCATGAGCTAACCCACCAGACATGGAAACCAAACCTTTCATGTCATTGGGTAAGTTTTTAATCAATTTTAAAAATATATATATTATTGCAATATGGGTATTTGAGATTACAATGTTACAACGTTTAGACTCACGCAATGCTGACGATCAATGGTGTCATTTATGCACTGCATTTTGAAGCGTCAGAAATGAGTAGGCAAGCCTAATTGCGTTCATGTAAAATTATAATAATGTTTAGGTTACGTTATGCGCAATATATGGAAAGACACATAGACTTCTTGTTTGTAAATATCAAAACATTTTCTCAGCGTAGCCTATGTTTCACTGAAAAGAGAGAGAAACTTGAGTCGCGCCAGGCTTGTTAAATATAAGCGGCTGCTACTCTGCCGTGTACCACACTCCTATCAGAGCTGATGACATTCGATTGATTAGGGTGACATCTCATTCAGGAAAATTATAGCCTACTCTCTCTTTCAGTAGATTTAATATCTGAGTATTCTGCAAACTATTGTCGATTAGCATTTTTATGGCACTTCCAGCTAATTTAATTTAATCTAAGGAGGCTATAATGCAAAATTGTATGGTAGGCTATTTGAAAATCTACATTTACCCGGCAGGGAAACAAACCTGACTAAATTGCATTGCATATGCACTTGGGAAATAGTTTATTATATACGTAAAAACCTCCATAGCCTACCTTTGGTAGCGAACTGTTGTTCATGGTAGACTACCAGTATACAGTTTTTACAGTAAGTACATTAGTCTACGCGCAATGGAGTCGATACAATAGGCTACAATAGCCTGCCACTGAAAGTGTTCAAAATGGACTGCACACTCCTTGAGTAAATACCAGCCAGAGAATACAAATGTAGGCAATAGGCCGACGTTTACTATAGGTATTTGTTTGAAGAGGCAAGCGTGCTAGACAATGTAGCCTTGCGCAATTGAATATATGCCATGTATTCGTCGCAAACCCAATTTATTGGCCCGGTTTGTATTTTTGTTTCCACCCAATGTTTTGAAGTCGTGTATGAGTAGGGGTTCGAACGATAAGAGGGTGAGGGTCCAACTCGAGCACGAGAGAACTCAGAAAGTTGATACTGGGCGTTGGAATGATTTGGTGTTTAGACTCATGTTGTTGCGGAAATTAAAAGCCATTTTGCACTTATTGCTTATCAATAACAAGCCCAATTTGATTTATTTTATTCGATAAAAAGTTGACTCTTTTAAAGCAATTAAGTAATGATTATAAATGTAGATGTGTGGAAATGTACACTATATTGAAATGTATACAATATGTTTTTTATTCTATTGATAATGCTGAGTGTTATCCGTCTTATGGCTACAACATGTTAAGAGCATGGGTATGAAAGGCCATTTTTGGTCATTCGTTGTTAAGTTGTTTTTCACATAACCCATTTTCTTTTGCAGTTCAGAATTATGTTAATTGATTGTATTGCTTCAGCACTGTACCCGTTTTCATTACAGCACTCAATTATGATGATGAAAATGATGATGAAAATGATTTTAATTAGCATTATTTTCATGTAGTAGTAATTAGCAATATATAGTCTAGGCCTAGTATCTTTTTGTCCTAAACTATATGAGAAAACAACTTATAACTTATATTATTTCAACTTAGAATGTGGATTTATAGGTATTTTAAGTCTCTTAAACGTATTTTAAGTCCCTTAAACACACACACACACACACACACACACACACACACACACACACACTACACATTTATTGGTGTAGAATTCATCTAATATCTCAGCTACTGTATGGTCTGGTGATCGTATAGAGCACAACTTGTCCCATGTAGCATACCCAGAGACATAGCTGAGAGCTTTAGGCAGCCATGTTATTGTGTCTGCAGGTCTTTCAGGGCGCCTCATGTTACACCTTGACACATCATCAGCCGCCGCCGCCACCGCCAATATGCACAGATGAGAGGCACAGGACTTCTGGGATATCTCTATCTAATTACACACCTGATCACTGGCACTGTGACCACACAGGCCTTTATATGACTTATCAGACATACATCTCAACATATCACCATCCAACTTTCACATATGACAACTAGTTGCATTTACAGGCCTACTGTATTTTCCGTGTCTCTTATTAAATCAATTACGGTTAGATTTTCCAAAATATAACAGACCCAGCATGATGGAGCTGTGTGGTTGTAATAAAGTGTAATAGCAGTTATAGTTGCAGTGTTTATTAATCAGCTATCTCTCTATGTTCTTTAGTACAGCCGAGGTTTTATCACTCTAACTGTTTCAACATGCTGTACAGCATGCATTTTCGTCAGTTCTTTGATTGTCGGCCCTTAACTCGGTTTATATACAACTTTCCCAAACTCACTCTAAGCTCTGATTGTTAATTGCGCACTTCAAGGACACCACCAACCTGATAGCTGCGTCTAGTAATTATCTAGAGTTGTGCTGCATTAGGAATTCAAACATCCACTGTTAAAATGACAGCTAGGAGTATTTTACAGTCATGGATGATTGTTGCTGTGATGATTACATCCTGCTTTGCACAGTATTTCTGCTAGTGCTAGCTAGCCGCTGGAGCATGTTTTTTCTGTTTTTCTCCTCTCTCATGTAAAGCTGGAGAAGAGCGGTGACATTGAAAACAGACAAGTCTTCATTTTGTCAAAGGAATTGAGCGTGGCTATCACAATGAGCCAAGAAACTATGTCTGAATGTAGAGTGTCTTTGCCACTAAGGATGGATTTTGGGAGAATGGTTTGTATTATGACTTTGTGTATTATAAAACAGAGAAAGGATACGGCTTAATAGCCTGTCTGCTCTATTAGAGCAATCCTTAATAACTGAGATGTACTATGTATCTATGACGAGAGATAATGAGGAAACTGCTCATATACTAATGTATCATATGTAACATGAGGTTGTACACGTTCAATGGCGTGGACACAGTTGAGGTCAGGAATTGTCTGTAGCTTCACATGGTTTATGTTGAATTGTGATTTAATGGAACTAACGAATGTAAATAACAAGTATTGCTTTGTAGCATGACAAGATGGTGATTGTGTGATGGTGAGAAAAGATATAGATGAATCCTAGCAGGGTTTCCAAACTGGCTGCCATGGGATTATTTGCCCCCCCCAAGTTTTAGAGCAAAACAAATGTTTAGTCAAATTCAATCTGCTTGGGCCTCTTGCGGTCAATTTGCAGACTACAAATTATTTGTAATAGTTCCGCCCCTGACCATCCGCTCAAGAAATAATGGTCCGAGGCTGATTCTAGCTGATGAATCCCTGCTCTAAGGATTGTTAACTATCATTTTCTATTTGATGAACCAGATTGACAGAGACCTTCTGGTGGATGCCACGTGGCATGCCTTGGTGTTACACTCACCCTGACTTTATTCCTCTAAATCTAAAGAATACTAGTAGTATGCAACAAGTCTGGTATGGGCCTTATTGATGAGCTGCTTTTCTAAGTGTGTCCCGCACCTGTTATCGAATTGTTATGTTATTCCTAGTACTCTACAAGTCCAGGAATTACTTTATTGTGTTGGTGTTTGTTAGGGGTAGCCTATTCAGGAACAGAAGTAACCCCCCCACCCTCGTCTTCAACATGAAGTTCATGGTCGTTGAGAGAAAAGTGAGATTTCATGGGTGGGGGGGGGGGGGGGGGGGGGTAGAGGCAGAAGTGGAACAGGGTGAGGAAGGAGGCTGCTTCCTCCTGCAGTAAAATTCAGGACAAAAGGTAATACCAGGAGTGGGTGTGTGTCTGCTGGGAGAGGGACGGCTTGGCCCAAAGCGCCTTGGCCAGTTTGGCTTTTACAACCGTCCAGTTTGCTATCCTTTTGAAGGGGCGTCAGCTGTCATTTTATTGGAGAGTTTATAGCGAAAGTTAATGGCTTAAAGTGACACTCTTCGCTCTTTCTCCTACACTCTCTCCCACACCCCCCCCCCAGCCTCATACTCCTTCAAATCAAAGAACTGTGCCGTCCCCTCCAGCTACCTCCCTCCCTGCTGGCATCAGAACCAAATGTACAAGAGAGAGAAAAAATTGAAATATAATTATGAGCGCAGCTGCAAATTAATTTGTATATTTTTTTTAAACTGAAAGTTAAGTGCCTTGAAGTCTAGACTGCCACTTTTCATAGAATATCTGTGCTGCTGTACATTAAGCATTAATGTTCTGCTCTGCTGGCAATTTTAAAATACCTCTCTGACTCTGGGAGAGAAAATCTGTGCACATCAATGCTGATGATCATATGCTGTATCACACCAGTCCCAGCCTGTTTCTGGTCTCATAACAATACTGATCACAAACTGCTGCTGGTGGGGCTTTAAACAGAGATGGCAATCGCTCAAACACTCATTCATTATTTGTGTTTTGAGCTGTGTAGGTAGCAGGAGAGCTGTATTGATAAGGGCTGCACTGAACTTTGAACCTCAAACCTTGACCTCTACCTCCTGCTTGCTTTATCATTGGAGGAGTTTTGCTTCGGGCATTCAATATTTTTTACCAGCTTTTTTCATCTTTCACCATTCTAAGACCGCTTCGTTCCTGCTGCACTGCTGAACATTTGTTTTGCATTGACCGGTTTCAAAATGTGCTTTCCTCTACATTAGCTGACAATTTATTCCTACAGATTATTCCTATAGAATATTCCTATTCCTGCACTTCAGGGCCTGTTCTGTTTGTTTTGCAGGCTGAGTGAGTGTGAGAAGGTGTCGGTTCAGTTCTGTGGGACTGAGAGTATTCAGGATGCGTACAGCCGCTCTTTTGAAGCGGAAACAGTCTCTGTGGGGATTTGAACAGATCACACTCATAATTCACCCAGAGAGGAAGGTCGCTCTGCCCTCCTAGCCAGAGATCCCACTGCTTTATACTGAGAGAGAGAGAGAGACAGAGAGACAGAGACAGAGACAGAGAGACAGAGAGAGAGAGAGAGAGAGAGAGAGAGAGAGAGAGTGCGGAAATGCCAATTCGGCACCACACTATGACCCCGTGTTTTAACACATTGTCCTTGGCAGACTCCCTTCAAGCCCTGGTTTTGGAAAAGAAGCTAAAACAAAAAATGAGAGGAAAGAGAGCGGAAGTGGTGGAGGGAAAGAAAGATTGAGAAAAAAGTTCAAAAATATTTACTCAGCAATAATTTTGTGTGGAATTTTTCAGGATGATAATTTGAAAAAGGCTTCATTCACTGCTACAATGGCTCCTTTGAGTGGCGCATGCAGCTTGAGCAGCGTCGGGGTTGGCCCCTCGCCAGAGGCCAGGTCTGTTAAAGCCAAGGGGAAGAAAAGCAGAGGCCTGTTTTTACAGAAGGAAAAAAGAGAGAATCAGACACATTGCTCTCCCTATGTATTCTCTTCTTCTTCCTTTCTCTTTCCTCTTCTCTCTTCTCCGTCTTCTCGTCTTCTCTCCTCTCTTCTTCATCTCTCTTCTCTCTCTCATCTCTGCTCTCTCTGCTCGTCTTCCTCTCTCACGTCCTCTCGGTCTCTTCTCTCTCTCTTTCTCTCGCCCTCTCTCTCTCCTCTCCTCTCTCTCTCTCTCTCTCTCTCTCTCTCTCTCTCTCTCTCTCCTCTTCTCTCTCTCCTCTCTCTCTCTGTCTCTCCTCTCTCGCTCTCTCTCTTCTCTCTCTCTC
>NC_036844.1:23255636-23299711 GCF_002910315.2 Salvelinus sp. IW2-2015
TAGAGTATTTGACATCATTGATTGATTGTTGCTGATATTACATCCTGCTTTTGCACAGTATGTGCTCTAGGTGCTAGCTAGCCGCTGAGCATGTTTTTTACTGTTTTTCCCCTCCTCACTTAAAGCTGTGTAAGAATGTGACCTGACATTGAAAACAGACAATGTTCTTCATTTTGGTCAAAGGAATTTGAGCGTGGCTATCACAATGAGCCAAGAAACTATGTTCTGAAATGTAGAGTGTCTTTTGCCAGCTAAGGATGGATTTTTGGAAGAAATGGGTTGTATTTAGCTTGTGTATTATAAAACAGAAGAAAGGGAACGGCCTAAATAGCCTGTCTGCTCTATTAGAGCAGATCCTGTAATAACTGAGATGTACTATGTTATCTATGACGAGAGATAACTGGGATAACTGACCTCATATATCTAATGTATACTATGTAACATGAGGGTTGTGGACACTGTTTCAATGCGTGGACACAGTTGAGGTCAGGAGATTGTCTGTAAGCTTCACATTGGGTTTATGTTGAATTGTTGATTAATGGAACTAACTGAATGTAAATAACAAAGTATTGCTTGTAGCATGACAATGATGGTGATGTGTGATGGTGAGAAAAATATAGATGAACTCCTAGGCAGGGTTTCCAAACTGGCTGCCATGGGGATTTTATTTGCCCCCCCAAGTTTTTTAAGCACAAAACAAATGTTTTAGTCAAATATCATATCTGCTTGGGCCTCTTGCGGTCAATTTGCAGACTACAAATTATTTGTAATTATTGTTCCGGCCCCCTGACCATCCGCTCAAGAAATAATTGGTCCGAGGCTGATTCTAGCTGTATGATCCCTGCTCTTAAGGATTGGTTAACTATTCATTTTCTATTTGATGGAACCAGATGGACAGAGACCTTCTGGTGGAGCCAGCGTCGCATTGCCTTGGTGTTACACTCAACCCTGACTTTATTCACTCTAAATCTAAAGAATACTAGTAGTATAGCAACAATGTCTGTAATGGGCCTTATTGATGAGCTGCTTTTCTAAGTGTGTCCCGCCACCTGTTACTGAAGTTGTTTATGTTATCCTAGTACCTCTACAAGTCCAGGATATCACTTTATTTTTTGTGTTGTTTGAGTGCCTATTTCAGAACAGAAGGTAACCCCCCACCCCTCGTCTTCCCACCCATGAAGTCATGGTCGTGATGAGAAAGTGAGATTCATGGTTGGGGGGGGGGGGGGGGGGGGTAGAGGCAGAAGGTGGGAGACAGGGTGGAGGGGGCAGGCTGCATTCCTCTCCTGGCAGTAATTCAGGAACAAAGTAATACCAGGAGTGGGTGTGTGTCTGCTGGGAGAGGGAAGCGGCTTGGCCCAAAGCGCCTTGCCCAGTTTGCTTTTACAACCGTCCAGTTTTGCTATCCTTTGAGAGGGGCTGCAGCTGTCATTTTATTGGAGGAGGTTTATAGCGAAATTAATGGCTTTAAAGTGACAGCTCTCGCTCTTTCTCCCTGACACTCTCTCCCCCACACCCCCCCCCCCAAGCCTCACTACTCCCTTCAAATCAAAGAAATGTGCCTCCCCCTCCAGCTACCTCCCTCCCTGCTGGCATCAGAACCAAATGTACAAGAGAGAAAAAAATTGAAATATAATTATGAGCGCAGCTGCAAATTAATTTGTATATTTTTTAAACTGAAAGTTAAGTGCCTTGAAGCTAGACTGCCACTTTTCATAGAATCTGTGCTCTTGTACATTAAGCATTAATGTCTCTCGTGCCTGGCAATTTTAAAATACCTCTCTGACTCTGGGAGAGAAAATCTGTGCACATCAATGCTGATAATCATATGCTGTATCACACCCAGTCCCAGCCTGTTTCTGGTCTCATAACAATACTGATCACAAACTGCTGCTGTGGGGCTTAAACAGAGATGGCAATCGCTCAAACACTCATTCATTATTTGTGTTTTAAGCTGTGTAGGTAGCAGAGAGAGCTTGTATTGATAAGGGCTGCACTGAACTTGAACCTCAAACCTTGACCTCTACCTCCTGCTTGCTTTATCATTGGAGGAGTTTTTGCTTCGGGCATTCAATATTTTTTACCAGCTTTTTTTCATCTTTCACCATTCTAAGACCGCTTCGTTCCTGCGCACTGCTGAACATTTGTTTTGTCATTGACCTGTTTCAAAATGTGCTTTCCTCTACAAGCTGACAATTTATTCCTACAGATTATTCCTATAGAATATTCCTATTTCCTGCACTTCAGGCCTGTTCTGTTGTTTTGCAGCTGAGTGAGTGTGAGAAGTGTCGGTTCATTTCTGTGGGACTGAGATATTCAGGATGCGTACACCGCTCTTTGAAGCGGAAACAGTCTCTGTGGGATTTGGAACAGATCACACTCATAATTCACCAGAAGGAAGGTGCCGCTCTGCCCTCCTAGCCAGAGATCCCAAACTGCTTTATACTGAGAGAGAGAGAGAGACAGAGAGACAGAGACAGAGACAGAGAAAGACAGAGAGAGAGAGAGAGAAGAGAAGAGAACGAAGAGAGACGAGAGAGAGAAGAGAGAGAGAGAGAGAGAGAACTGTCCACTAAAGCAAGGGTTTCACAAATCCGGCCTGGGCCCCCCTTGGGTTGTCACGTTCGTTATAATGAATGTAGAGTTCCACATAATTTATGAACGAAGTGAAACTATAGCAAAGCAAAGACAAAACAATAAACAAACAAACAAACAAACCTGACTACAATGAGGTGCAAACTGCACTAACTCCAAACAATATCCCATAACCCACAGGTGGAAAAAATCTACTTAAGTATGATCCCCAATTAGAGACAACGATAGCCAGCTGCCTCTAATTGGGAATCATACTAAAACACCAACATAGAAAAAACTAACTAGAACCCCACATAGAAAATAATAAACTAGACTAACCCCCTAGTGACCCCAACCTACTACCATAGAAAATAAAGGCTTTCTATGGTCAGAACGTGACATGGGTGTACGTTTTGTTCTTTAAAAAAAATACATGATTTTGTTGGACATAAAAAAACGGTAAGAACACCAGGAAATAAAGCTCCAATTGAGTTTAATTTTGGAAATCTGTTCCCACGCATAATAGAAGACACGTGATCGTATACAAATATAAGCAAGGTTTGGCATGATTATGTTTTAGTCAATATTATATCTGTTGGGATTCTTGTGGTCAATTTGCAGTCTGCAAATGATTTGTAATTATGTTCCGGCCCCCCCACCATCCGCTCAAAGAAGAATCTAGTTGATGATCCATGCACTTGAGTATTATTGTTAAACAGCCATCAAGACTCAAAAGAACAGAGTCGTCGTCCCTGGCCAACTTTATTTAACTAAAAATCTCTTGAAATGTGTCCTGAGTTGAATTGTACCCTTTAAAAAAGTTTATTGCTTGTAAGTTCAGTCAAAAAATATGTGAATTAGTCAGTAGAGCTGATGTGGTTATTCACAATACATCGCTGTTGATTTCAGATTTTTTAATGCTCCTTTATGATCTGTACATTTTTTAAATAAATCACTTCACATTAATGACCTTTAAGTCCATCTAGGAACACTGATCAAAAAACAAAACTAGTGATTTCTCCATAAAAAACATTTCTATTTTAAGCCGTTTTTAAAACAAAGTATTTGTCTATGTTATTTTCAGCAATGGTAATGCAGCCCTATTATAGCTTGGTTAAAATAAGAATACGTGTTTTAATGTTTATCTACAGTGTATATCTGACAATACCGGTTGAGCTATTATGAGTTCAATTTAAAAATGATCACAAGCTTTGATGAAGCGTTTGAAGTATTTCGCTCTCATCAGAGAGTGAAAGTGACTTGCCTTTGCATGTGCTTCACACCCACACACACACACACACACCACACACCAACACACACACACACACACACACACACACACACACACACACACACACACACACACACACACACACACACACACCACACACACACACACACACCACACAACACACACACACACACACCACACACAACACACACACAACACCCACAGAGAAACAGACAGAAGTAGAAAGGTGAATTTATCATCACAGTTTTATAGGGTTTCCTATCAGGTGTTTCTAAGACATAGATGTGTTGGGATCTTCCCCACCTCCAGCCTGCAGCGTGCTACTACATCTGTCCCCTTAACAGGCGCCAACCACAGAGTTCGTTGATGATCAGTGTGCTGCAGGCCAGAAGGCCACAGTAGCAGCGCAGCACGTCTGTTAGCCACTCTGCACAGGTTAGGGGAAGGTGCCATGATGTTCAGCCTCAGACAGGAAGCAGAGAGGTGGAAGGAATTGGTACAATGTTGTGGGRGGAGGGGTGGAGCGATGGAAGGGCACAGTGCATGGGCAGACCCAAAGGTTCCTTAACCGCTGTTTTTGTCAAGCAGACACCAAACACACACACACTAGAGTTTATGTTAAAGCCCTGCACTTACATGCACATGATTTGCTATTGATCTGGTGTTGTGTTTCTGATGTTTACTCAGCTGATAGATGACATCAAAAGGAAGCAGCGCAAGACAATATTTGTTCTTGTTCTGGGTTCTGCTTTTGATTGCATGGCTGCTTTCTTCAGATGTTTACAGTGCTTAGCTGTCATGGACTGCATGTACAGAGTGTGTACCTACCACCGTGTCTGCAGTAGGAATATATGCTCCCGTTAAAGTCATGTTGTATGCTTTGGCATTGAGCAAGGATCTGTGGAGCTGTCTTGAGTATTTTATACATTAATCTATAGGGATATGTCTGGATTTAATGTGGAAGGAGGGAGGGAAAAACGGAGAGGAAGGGAGAATGAGTTGAGAGGTGAAAAGAGAGAGTGGAGTGAGTGAATGAACAGTGAAGAGAGAGAAAGGGAGGAAGAGGGGAAAAATAAGGAAAACAGTGTTTAGAAGTTAGTGGAGAGTTCATAGCGGTATATCTACTCATACTCAGGCTTACAGTGGTGTGCTTAAAACAACCAGTCAAATTAAGGGCCATGATTGTAATTAGGATCCATTACATAAACTACCCAACAGTCCTAGCAATAGAGATACGATGGAGGATGTGGAAGGTCCAATGTAGCCATTTTTATCTCAGTATCAAATAAGTTCTGCGTAACAGTTAAGTACCTGTGATTGTTTTAAATCCAAATAGTCAACAATAAACAAAAATGACATCTTAGCAAAGATCAATTTCTCAAGCAATATATTTTGCTAGGACTGTCTGGGAGTGGTCTTAATGCAGAGGGGGAAACTAGCTGTTATTGGCAGAGAGGTTTGGAACTCTCTTTCTTATTGGTCTATTATTAGCACATTTCATCAGGCAGGTCAAAACTCCATCCCACCAAAACAGGCTGAAATTTTAGGTGGTCTTTTTCAAACAGCTCATACACTAAATGGGCATTACCAACATTTTCAAAAGGTTACAGTATTATTCCAACATCATAGTGTGTAATATATATAAAACACAGTAAAATAATGTTCTTGACTGCACTGGGCCTTTAAGATGGCAAATGTAAGATAATATTATGACGCTATGTATACCCTGAAAAACAACATGCACAGTTGGGTTCCAAAAACATACATAATAATAGTCATTTGTTGGTGCTTATATTTGTTATATTTCACACATGTACGTATGTATTAAAGGCATGATCTAGATTCATTTAAGTCTTTGTGTTGTTGTAGCATTTTTTTCACAGATTTTCCAACTGAGAAAATGAAAAGTGTGAGTTACTGTTTGTTGACACCTCAGAGTTGTCATGTTTTTCCTGCTTCCGACCAGACTACCTCAGCCCCCTCAGTTCTGACGCGCGACACCATATACACTCTCTAGGCAGGCAGAATGAGAGTCTGGAGGGCTTTGTCACCTGTGGTTAAACACTTAGCCGGGACCGTCTGCTTTCAGGCGTACTTTCCACAGAGGTGGAATGGTGTTGAGGAGGAGGTGCTCTGTCTGTCTACCTGTAAAAACAATATTTGGGCCACAGTGCAGCTACTCTAGACTGGAGCAGACAGCCTATACATACAAGTCTCACCCCTACCCTTGAGTGGATGTGGTAGGGCGATAGGTGAGCTGATGGTGCTGCTAAATCATTCCACCCCTGCCACATAGGACAAAGAGCACAGGCATGTCTTATCTTCCATTCATTATCAACCACTATGCTGAGAGTAAGAGTGAGAGAGGGAAGGACAGAGAAAGAGCAGAGACACAGCATCAGGTGACTATTGACTTCCCTCTTTACTCCAGGGAAAAGTTGTTCTCTCATATTATGTTGGAGCCAGAATGTGAATAGGTGGCTGGGTGACAACTCACCCCTCCGTATCTTTTTTTCTGTAAACGTAGACATATTGACTTTCTTTTGTCATATTACATGTAAATATCATGTTTCACACACAAAATGGCACGCTGTCTTCATTAGATCAAATGAAGCCGTGCCAGGAACAATCCTCAGAACTAAAGAGCACTTGTGTTGGAGTTTGTTATTTCATCCTCTCAAGAAAGACTTTCAAATAAAAGAGTTGAGCAGGCAGGCAGGCGGGCGGGCAGGCGGGCGGGCAGGCAGGCAGGCAGGCAGGCGCTGGCCATGTCTTTGTTATCTGTGTGTTCTGCATACCACAGTGCTTACTTTCCAGTGCCTGCAGAAATGACAAGTTCAAGTGTCGCTTTTAGGATGCTTTCTTCTGTTTCAGCCTGGAATGAGTAACAAGAGACCAGTTCAGATTATATAGGCCAGATCAGAGCCAGACTAGAGCACGCTGGAGGAGGGTGTGTGTCCTACGTAGTGCGAGGCCTGGTTGGGAGTGAGCAGCAAAGGGCAGGGAGGCTCAGACTGCCAGTGTGTGAAAGTCAGGGGTTGTGACAAGGTCATGCTCTGTGGGAGGCTCAGACTGCCAGTGTTGAAATCGCCAGGGTTGTTGACAAGTCATGCTCTGTGGAGGCTCAGACGCCAGTGGTGGAAAGTCAGGGTTGTACAAGGTCATGCTCTGTGGGAGGCTCAGACTGCCAGTGTGTGAAAGTCAGGGTTGTGACAAGGTCATGCTCTTGGGAGGCTCAGACTGCCAGTGTGTGAAAGTCAGGGTTGTGACAAGTCATGCTCTGTGGGAGGCTCAGACTGCCAGTGTGTGAAAGTCAGGGTTGTGACAAGTCAATGCTCTGTGGGAGGCTCAGACTGCCAGTGTGAAAGTCAGGTTGTGACAAGTCATGCTCTGTGGGAGCTCAGACTGCCAGTGTGTGAAAGTCAGGGGTTGTGACCAAGGTCAGCTCTGGGAGCTCAACTGCCAGTTGTAAATCAGGTTGTCTCATGCTCTGTGGGAGCTCAGACTGCCAGGTGTAAAAGTCAGGTTGTGACAAGCATGCTCTGGGAGCTCAGACTGCCCAGATGTGTGAAAGTCAGGGGTTGTGACAAGGTCATGCTCTGTGGGAGGCTCAGACTGCCAGTGTGTTGAAAGTGCAGGGTTTGACAAGTCATGCTCCTGTGGAGGCTCAGACTGTCCAGTGTGGAAAGTCAGGTTGTAGACAAGGTCAATGCTCTTGGAGCTCAGACTGCCAGTGTGTGAAAGTCAGGGGTTGTGACAAGGTCATGCTCTGTGGGAGGCTCAGACTGCCAGTGTGTGAAAGTCAGGGGTTGTGACAAGGTCATGCTCTGTGGGAGGCTTGCGGCCTCTGGAGAAACACCAACGCTTCTGCTGCTTCTGTCTCGACGTGGAGGTGAAGAGAGAGAGGGAGGAAAACAATGAAAACAGGTAGAATAATATCAGCCACGGACACAAGGGAGAGGCAGGGAGGTTTCCATTTATGTCTTGCTGTACACCTGGTATCATCAACTAGATTCAGTCGCGGGCCAATTATTTATTGAACGGATGGTCGGGGGGCTGGAACATAATTACAAATCATTTGTAGACTGCAAATTGACCGCAAGATGCCCAAAAATATATCATATTTGACTAAAACATAATTTGTTGTTAATTGATTCGGTTAGAGATAAAGGGATGCTATTAATCGCTCTCTTTCTCTTTCTCTCTGTTTCTCTCTCTTTGTGAAATGAGAGAGAGTGCATTGGGTGTTTATTACAYGATTCAGGAGGATGCTACTCTGCCCTCATGGCTATTAAACCCCTCACTGAAAAGGTGGCATCAGGGGGAACTGTTCTAAAAAGGTGGGGTGGGGTTGGGGGCGCAGAGGAGAAAAGGCCTGGGGGTTGGAGAGAGAGGAAGTCCTGGAAACGGTGAGCGGAGCAGAGGAAGGGGAAAACATCTGGAGAAATTCCCTGGAATTTAACGGTCCACTCCTTTGATTTAGTTTTTTTTTATCAGTCCTGTTTTCATCTTCAAAGTTCTAGCCCGGTGTTGCAGGCACGTAAATGAAGGGGAGTCTCCCGTGCAGGTTGAGTCATTCCAGACTTTATAGTGGGCCAAATTGGGCCCATGTGACTAGCTCCCCTTTGTGCAGGCCGGGCTAATTAAATGGCACAGAAGTGAGAGGGCGTCCGGATGGCTGTGGAGCCAGACCAGACCCGGCCCAGGACCAAACACAACTCCTCATAAAAGCCTACCTCCTTACCAGTTCCCGCCGTGAACACTTTTAATCAAAGCACACAGAAACATTTCCAGATATGTTTTCTCACCAGAACCAAAGCAAGGAAGAGAGATGTGAATCAAGTTTTGTTGATTATCAAAGGCACGATCACCACGATTGAAAAAAACACAATGCCCGACCGTTGTATTGACCGTGACTCAAAAGCAACACCATTAAATCCTGGTTTATTTTCATTGAAGAGGACGTACAGGGAGAAGTGTACTATCCCTCCATTGAGGAATGAAGTCTCCAGAGAACACAACAAAGACCTTGTATCGAATTAACAACTTAAGTCAGCAGCGTGCTGCAGCAGCTTTCATGATTCTTCAGTACGCCACAGCACAGCGGCCCATTAGCATGGAATATTAGCAATGCACAGGAAGGCTATTGTCTGTCTCTCTGGTGATCATACGAGTCATTTTCTCCTCTCATCAGTGCCAAGCCTCTGTTCATTAGTCATTAAGATTCAGGAGAAGCTTAGAGGAGTGCCTCCTGTTTTACCTGCTGCCTGCCGGTGTAGGCTACACACAGATGTGTGTGCTGGGAGCTCTGCCTGACAGGCAGGTAGATAGAAAGCTAGCGCTGAGGTACAGAGGTACATGCTAATTCAACGGCGGTGCTGATCAAAAGAGATGCATCATGGTCTCCCTCTGAAGGGCTCAGCGAAGCCTTAGCCACCTGGGAAACACACAGGCAGGAGGAAGGAGCAAGTCTCTGATCAGAGGAGAGAGAGGGAGAGAGAACAYGGGAGAAAGAGGGAGAGGGAGTGAGAGAGAAAGAGAGAGAGGAGGGGCAGAGAGAGAGAAGGAGGGAGAGAGAGAGCGAGAGGACAGAGAGAGGGAAGAAAGGAGAGGAAGATGAAGAAGGAAGGGAGAAAGAGGGAGAGATGGATGGAGATGGAGAACATGAGAGAGAGATTCAAATGATGTTGCTTGTATATGAGGGGAGACTAAACCAAAGCTAGGATAGGCTGTGTTGTGAAGGTACAGTACCACTCATCTCATTTCATGTCTTACAAGGTCTGAGAGTGGTGTTATACAACTTATTAGCCTCTCAGTCGCTACTCGCTACTAAGAGGCAAGGGGTAGAATAAGAGATGTCCACAATAACCACGTGTCCACTCTTTGTGATACAGGTATATTAGCTTGTCTTTTCCAGCATAAATGATGTCTGCCTTCTACATGTAAGTCGTCCCGATCATCAAATGTAATACACATTATTTCACAATCCTGCTCTGAAATGTTTGATATCTATCCCTATCTATCTCTGTCTCTTCCTCCATTGCCATCTCTCGTTCCCCTGAATGGAGGGAAAAAACCCAGCCAGTTGGTTAATCGTCTCCCCCTCCGTCTGTGCGCCAAGCTATTTTCTCTGTGTTGCTGTGCAGATGGCCTACATCTTTCTGCCTGGCTGACTCGCCAAGCGTGGACAGGCTGCTCTACTCCGCTTTGCAGGCGCAGCATCGCTGAGCCTCCTGTGTGTGTGTGTGTGTGTGTGTGTGTGTGCTGTCTCTTATACACATCTAGATGTGTATAAGAGACAGGTGTGTGTGTGTATTAGTTCCCTGTGAATTATTTATCCTCCTTTCCCCTTTTCCACGTACTGTAAACACATCTCATCTACATACCTACATGCCCATGCCCATCCACATCTTTCCTGGAAAGAGGGACAAGACCCTAACAGCAGATAGAGACAGCAGGGGGGGCTCTCCAAGTCATTCCCCAACCTGTGGCTTATTCTGTACATATTCATCTATGTTCAGTTGTCTGGATAATGAATGACCTTGCAGTGGCCTGTCTGCTTGCCCCYGCGTCTCTTTTTGATCCAAATTGATTTTGTTGTACGGATCCTGCTTTCTGAGAGGACCCTCCACTTCCTCCTCCTAGGCAGATCTGATGTTCTGTCTCTCTAACTCAGTATGTGTTATTGGAGATAAGAGGTTTTCCCCTCCAAGTCAGATTTGATATATCTGTCTTCTCTAGCATGCTGCAGGTACTGACAGTGACAGACAGTGATGCCACTGATGATAAAGGCAGCTCTGCTTTTCACACAAAATAGACAAATCTCTCTCATCAGTTATACTGTAAGTCTCATTGACTTATTAGCCTTCATCGTTAAAGGTGGTAAATGCCTGTCGTTTGAGGCCAGCTTTCTCTGTTTCTCTTCCCTCCCCCTGCAGTCGAGGGCCTACGGTAGACATTCCTCCATWCCCTATAACAACAAGCAGTTTGATTATTATCTGTCGCCATTAGATGTGTCTGTCGCCCATCCCCACCCTCAGACAGACAGACATACAGACAAACTGAATMGCAAGGCTCTGATCTAAATTAGCTCTGCTGTTTCAGAGGATAATGACCTGACAAACTAGGTCAAACCAATGATACCCAGTCACCACATGTTGTGTGGGCGTTCGTTCATTATCCCTGGCACATATTGATTCAATAGAGCGGTGGTTCCCAAACAGTTAGGGGTAGGTGGGGGGGTGGGGGGTTAGACTTAAAACTTACTTTTAAAAGCTGTAATAGTAGACTGCACAAGGTGCAATTTAGAAATTGGGTATTGCATCATCACTCTTGTCATGTTAGTCATTGCATACCTTAGAGAGCTATTTATAACTTGTCAGAAATCACATCAACTAACACGTCAGTTAACGGTTTTTAATTGAGTTTTTTTTGCCCATAGATTTTTATTTGTATAAAAAAAGGGAAAAAAGAAAACGTGATATCCAATTGGTAGTTACAGTTTTGTCCAATCGCTGCAACTCCCGTACGGACTGGGGAGAGAGCCGTTCGTCCTCTGAAACCTGACCCCACCAAGCTGCACTTCTTCTTGACACACTGCTCACATAACCCAGCTGCACCAATGTGTCAGAGGAAACGCCGTACAACTGGCGACCGTGTCAGCGTGCATGTACACAGCACAGTAGTCGCTAGAGCGCGATGGGACAAGGCRGGCCAAACCCTCCCCTAACCAGGATGARGGTGGGTCAATTGTGCACCGCGTCATGGGTCTCCCGGTCGCGGCCSGCTGTGACAKAGCCCGGGATCGAACCCGGGTCTGTAGTGACGCTTCAAGCACTGCCTTAGACCGCTGCGCCACTCTTGAGGCCCTAGCCTATAGATTTTGTTATAATTRTTTTGTCACTCAAATATCACATGAATACACATTAGACATGGCAAAATGTATATAATTGCAAGAAAATTTGATTTAAAACTGCAACATTTTCTTTGTACCCCATGACAAAATATGTAGAATAGCAGGAAATAAGKTTTAAACCTGCACATGTTGTGAAATGAACAGTGCTCGTGCCAATAGAAATAGACGGGGCACGGGATGTTCCCCAACGCTGGAAGGGGGGCCGAGTGAAAAGGTTTGGGAACCCCTGCAATAGAGGACTGTTGGTTAAGTRTCTGTTGCCATTATTCACTACTAAAGTTGTCTGGAATGGCTAAATACCTTCTTTCCCGTGCTTGWTAGTGACCATACATCATACCATTCAGTGGAGGCTGCTGATGGGAGGATGGCTCATAATAATGGCTGGAACGGAGTAAATGGAAGGGCATCAAACACATGGAACTGATGTGTTTGATGTACATTTACATTTACATTTAAGTCATAGCCCCAGCCATTACCATGAGCCCCCCCCCCCACACACCAGTTGAATTTGTTAGATTCCTAGAATTGTGCTCAGTCACATTTCAATTAGTTCCCTTCTTCTCTCTCTGAGCTCTTTGAAATGACCATGGATGTGAATGATTGGTATTCCACAGGCCTGGCTCCAGGGGATTCAGTGGGCTTATGACCAGCTTAGCCTCTAGTCCTCTGCTTGATTGGCAGCTAATGTTTCCTTTTTCAGTGGTGGTGGTGATGGATGGAGGATTGGGGGGTGGGTACCAGGCACCCTTGACATTTGCCTTTCATGAGATGTCACCCTGCATTACATGTGCGTCTTAGTCATGTGATGCTCCACCCAGACAGGCACTGAGACATCACTAGCATCCTCTTCCATCACTAGCAGCATGGCCTGGCATGGCCATGGTGCTGTCTAATATTTTGAGCCCCATCTCGGTTCTTCGTCTTCTGTATTGTCTCACTATGGACCTGTAGCTACAAGACAGAATCCCCTCACTGTGTTCCACTTCCTGATATCCCAAGCACTTCCTCTTTCCTGTCTCGGAGGCTTCTGAATGCTCAGTCATGTCCTTCGTTCACTCTTCATGTTAGCTGAAGACTCTGCACCACAGAAAAAACTGCCCCGTGCACCAGACTCTGCCACATCCACATCCCCCATGAAAGAAAAAGTTAATCAAATGAAATCTATATTTGTTTTGTAAATGACCACATGCTGTAGAAATGAAATCCTCCCTGCGGTCCATCCCAGTCATGTGACTTGACCTAGTTCTCTCCCTCCCTTTTCCTCTCTCTGCACTCTCCCTTTCCCTCTATTTCTCTCCCTTTCCCCATCCCTCTGTCTCTCTCTCTAGCTCTCAAACTGTTAAATATATAACACATAACTGTTTTTATCCATGTCTGTATAAATTGTATATGTAATTAGTACGTCCTTATTTAATTACAAATGTGTATTCTTGTTATTATCCCTTCTCATTGTGAAGCTCTATTCTATGTACACCCTCTAGTTTCTCTGTTCTGTTCAACCCAAGGACTTCATGTGAATGGACTGTTTTCATAGATTGTGTCAGAGCGTGTAAGGTGTAGTATTCACTGTGTGGATGCACTCTTTGGCTCAGTGGGATGTGGGTAATTCAACAGTAACAGAATGATGCTGAGACTCAGTGGGATGTGGGTAATTCAACAGTAACAGAATGATGCTGAGACTCAGTGGGATGTGGGTAATTCAACAGTAACAGAATGATGCTGAGACTCAGATTTTTCACTTTAAAATGTACAGTATGTCAAACAAACAAAAAATATTGCAAAGTTAAACAAACCATAAAATGTCATGCACAAGGACCACTTTTAACAATAATAATTCAAGAAAAACATTTTACTTGAAGAACAGTGCAGATGCWWYYTTTGATAACAGAATGACAGTTGGTTCTGTTTGTTCCGTCATTCTGTTACCAAACTTTGCATCTGCACAAGTAATTTCGCTACACTCGCATTAACATCTGCTAACCATGTGTATGTGACAAATAAAATTTGATATGATTTGATTTGATTCATATGTGCCAAATAAATTATCTCCAGCTCAGCTATTGATTTAT
This sequence comes from Salvelinus sp. IW2-2015, assembly GCF_002910315.2. NCBI lineage: Eukaryota > Metazoa > Chordata > Actinopteri > Salmoniformes > Salmonidae > Salvelinus > Salvelinus sp. IW2-2015. The sequence goes on from NC_036844.1 coordinate 23,269,447, forward strand.
TTTGCTAACTTGCTAGCTAAGTGGCTAGCTTGCAAGATCAAGCTTCTTGGTTTTATCAGAGACAACCAATACCCTCCTGGATACCCTCTTGGGCTCCCGAGTGGCGCAGCAGTCTAAGGCACGGCATCTCAGTGCAATAGGCATCACTACAGTCCCTGGTTCGAATTCAGGCTGTATCACATCCAGCTGTGATTGGGAGTCCCATATGGCGGCGCACAATTGGCCCAGTGTTGTCTGGGTTTGGCCAGGGTAGGCCGTCATTGTAAATAAGAATTTGGTCTTAACTGACTTGCCTAGTTAAATAAATGTTAAATAAAATATATATACTGTATATATGAAAACATTTAAATCAAGATCCCTGCTACTTAAATTTGTTTTGTGCCTGGAATGTTTTAAATAATATTTATATATATATATGTATATATATATATATATACAGTATATATATAGTTTATTTTTAAAGAAATAGCGCACCTGGTGTGCACTGCCAGTAATACTGTATACCCAGGTATGGTACAGGAACGGTATGAAGGTATGAACATATAGATACCACCAACACTACCTTGTGTGCATATTTTTCTCCCTCTAGCTTTACAAGCATGGTACACACTGCTTGAAAGCTTGTTTTCTCTGTGTGAACGATGACCATTCCGTTCCGCATCACACTCCTCTGGGTGTGAACGTTTCTAAACCAAGCCTTAAATTGATTTCTTTTTTTTCTTGTCGTCTTCTCAACATTGTGTGCTTTATTGTGGGAATAACAAGCTGCTTTCTGTGGGCACTCTGGCACAGCCCGTGGTCACCGCATGTCAAGCCGCGTGTTTACACTCAAGACCGTGATGTGGCCCAGTTGACATAATCTCAGCACCAGGAAGTTGTGAAAGAGAGAAGTGGGTGAGGGGGTGGGGGGTTGAGATGGGTCCTGGGAGAGGAAAAGGGACACCGGAAAGGGCCGGAAAGGGCCGGAATACCAGGAGCAGGAATGGCGTGGATTTCTCAGAAATGACCACCGCTGSTAACTCAGGAGAGAATAATAGAAATAGGTTGCGGGCTGATTTCGTGTGTGTGTGTTGGAGTCTGTGGCTTGTGGACTCAAGCGTTGACACTAGGGTGTGTTTGCTCACCTTTTTGTCCAGCCTCCATTCCATGTAAACAGCAGTCACACTTTGTGCCTCATGTTTGAAATATGCTTTCTCATTCTGATGTACCCTTGACCTTGTTTGTTTTTTTGAGTGTATTTGTGTGTCTCTAAGTGCAAACGTGTGTTATATGTGTGTCTGAAGGGCAGAAGAATTAAAGGGCAGTCAAAGAATTGTCTCTGCAAGTCGACCTGTATAGCATTGTCCTTGTAAAGAGAGATAGATGTTAGCCCTCAGTAAACCCACACACATTCCCTCTGCTGGGTGTTTCCCTGAGACAAGCAGGCCTCTTTGGCACAGTCTCAAGGGAGAGGTCCTGTCAGCCCCTTGGAATGCGTGGCATGTAGCCATTCCTGAAGAGCGCTCCGGGATCAGGCAGGGGTCCAGGGGGAGGGATGGAAGGGGAAAGACCTGGGAGACTCTGTAACACCTCCCAATCCTACTGCACACTAGGTGGTGGGATACAGTTCAAACATAAATATCCTCTCCTCTTCTCCACTCAATACTCACCGTATCAGGATAAATCAGGYAATATAATGTCCTTTTCATGTCAGTTGAGGCTATGCATGATCTAGCCATTTATGACCCACTGACCAGTAGATGAGGAGGGAACAGATGAAAACATAGTGCAACAGATGAAAACTGAGGAGGAAACTATAAAGTCTCCTAGAACTGGAAATCATCCATGAGCTCACTGACTTTCCTTCCCCCAGACAGCTAAGCGCTTCACATTTGAAGCGTTCTCAGTGGGATATAGGAAGCTGCCGGGTCAAAGTCTCGACCAAACAAAGACTATAATAGTAAGGATTTAAGACAGACCAATGTTGACACAAAGAAACAAGGCCCTGAAGTCAACAGACTGGTCTTTACAGAGGTATGGGTACGTCAATTTCAGTCACAGACTCAATCTCAGTTCTCTGATTAACTCTCCATCTATATTCTGTTTTACGGAATCATGGTTCTCTCCGAATATATTGTCCCCATCCATTCAGCCAGAGGAGGTCTCGTCCATCGTGCGGACAGGAAGAAAGAACTCTCCGGGAAAAACAACTCATGGTGTGATAGTGGTAACATACAGGAACTCAAGTCCTTTTGTTCTTCGATCTGGAATACCTCACCATTAAATGCCGACCGCATTACCTCCCTAGATCATTTTCTTCGGTCATCATCACTGCCGTGTATATCACCCCCCCCAGGTATGCTACCGAAATTAGCTGTAGCTGGGAAACGCTACCGAAATTCTATTAAGACATCTCCTGTGATACACGCACAACACAGAGCCTGAATCATTACCACTCTCCCTTTATCAGGAAGAGGAATCATTACCACTCTCCCTTTATCAGAAGGGAATCATTCTACTCTCCCTTTTCAGGAAAGAGGAATCATTACCACTCTCCCTTTATCAGGAAAGAGGATCATTACTACTCTCCCTTTATCAGGAAGAGGAATCATTACTACTCTCCCTTTATCAGGAGAGAATCATTACTACTCTCCCTTTATCAGGAAGAATCATTTACTACTCTCCTTTATCAGGAAAGAGGAATCATTACCTACTCTCCCTTGTATCAGGAAGAGGAATCATTACTACTCTCCCTTATCAGGAGAGGAATCTTACCACTCTCCCATATCAGGAAGAGGAATCAGACTTACTACCTCCCTTAATCAGGAAGAGGAATCAATACACTCTCCTTTATCAGAAGTGAATCATTACCACTCTCCCTTTATCAGGAAGAGGAATTCATTACTACTCCCTTTATCAGAAGAGGAATCACTTACTATCTCCCTTTATCAGGAAGAGGAATCATTACTCACTCCCCTTTATCAGAAGAGCATCATTACTACTCCCTTTATCAGGAAGAGGAATCATTCTACTCTCCCTTTATTCAGGAAGAGGAATCATTACTACTCTCCCCTTTTCAGAAGAGGAATTATTACCACTCTCCCTTTATCAGGAAGAGGAATCCATTACACTCTCCCTTTATCAGGAAGAGGAATCATTACTACTCTCCCTTTATCAGAAGAGGATCATTACACTCTCCCTTTATCAGGAAGAGGAATCATTACTACTCTCCCTTATCAGGAAGAGGAATCATTACTACTCTCCCTTATTCAGAAGAGAATCATTACTACTCTCCATTATAGGAGAGAGAATCATTACACTCTCCCTTTATCGGAAGAGGAATCATTACTCCCCCTTTATCAGAAAAGGAATCATTACTACTCTCCCTTTATCAGAAGAGAATCATTACCACTCTCCCTTTATCAGGAAGAGAATCATTACTACTCTCCCTTTACAGGAAGAGGAATCTCTACTCTCCTTTATCAGAAGAGAATCATTACACTCTCCCTTCATCAGAAAGGAATCATTACCACTCTTCCCTTTATCATGAAGAGGAATCATTACCACTCCCCTTTCTCAGGAAGAGAGATCATACTACTCTGCCATTTATCAGGAAGAGAATCATTACCACTCTCCCTTTATCAGGAAAGGATATTAACCACTCTTTAAGACGGAATTACCACTCTCCCTTTATCAGGAAGAGGAATCATTACCACTCTCCCTTTATCAGGAAGAGGAATCATTACTACTCTCCCTTTATCAGGAAGAGCATAGAGGATGTTGTTCCCACTGTGATGATTAGGACTTATCCAAACCAAACACCGTGGATGGATGGCAGCATTCAAAACTGAAAGTGCAAATCAACTGCATTTAACCATGGCAAGGTGACTGGGGACATGGCTCAGACACGAGACATACTGTATGTGGCAGGACTCCAGACAATCACGGATTATAAAGGGAAAGCCAGCCACGTCGTGGACACCGACGCCTCATTCCCGGATGAGCTAAACACCTTCTCCGCCCTCTCAGAGGAAAAAAACATCAAGCTGCCGACGCGGGCCAACCAACGATCACGTTCTCCGTGGCCGACATGAGTAAGTCATTTAAGCATGTTAACCCTCTCAAGGCTGCCGGCCCAGACGGTATCCCAAGCCGTGTCCTTAGAGTATGTGCAGACTTGTAGTTTTTACGGATATATTCAATCTCTCCATATCCCAGTCTTTTGTCCCCACTTGCTTCAAGATGTTCACAATTGTTCCTCTACCCAAGAAAGCAAAGGTAAGTAACCTAAGTGACTATCGGCCCGTAGCACTCACTTCTGTCATCAGTGCTTTGAGAGGCTAGCTAAGGACCATATCACCTCCACCTTACCCGACACCCTAGACCCACTACAACTCACATACCYCCCCAACAGATCCATGGACGTCYCAATCGCCATCYCACTGCACACTGCCCTATCCCACCTGGACAAGAGAAATACCTATGCAAGAATGCTGTTCATCGACTACAGCTCGGCCTACAACCCCTCCCTGTGCAACTGGGTCCTGGACTTCCTGACGGGCCGAGTTTGCTGACGACACAACAGTGGTTGGCCTGATTACCAACAACGACCAGACAGCCTACAGGGAGGCGGTAAGAGCCCTGGTGGTTTGGTGCCAGTAAATAACCTCTCCCTCAATGTCAACAAAACAAAGGAGCTGATCATGGACTACAGGAGACAGAAGAGCACGCCCCCATCCACATCGACAGGTAAAACATGGAGAGGGCCAAAAGGTCCTCAGTGTGCACATCACTGACAACCTGAACTGGTCTCTTCACACAGACAGCCTGGTGAAGAAGGCGCAACAGCGCCTCTTCAACCTCAGGAYGCTYAAGAAATTCATCTTGGCCCCTAAGACCCTCACAAACTTCTACAGATGCACCATTGAGAGCATCATGTCGGGCTGTATCACCGCCCAGTATGGCAATTGCACCGTCCGCAACCGCAGGGCTCTACAGGGGGTGGTGTAGTCTGCCCAATGCATCACTGGGGGCACACTGCCTGCCCTCCAGGACATCTACTGCACTCTGTGTCACAGGAAAACCAAGTAGATCATCAAAGATCTCAGCCACCCGAACCACGGCCTTTTCACCCCGCTACCATCTAGAAGGTAGAGACCAGTARAGGTGCATCAAAGCTGGYACAGAGAGACTGAGAAACAGCTTCTATCTCCAGGCCATCAGACTGTTAAATAGTCACCATTAGCCGGCATCTGCCCAGTACCCTGCCCTAAACCTAAGTCACTGTTACTAGCCAGCTACCACTAGGTACTCTACCCTGTACCTTAGAGACTGCTGCCCTATGTACATAGAGTCATTGAACACTGTTCACTTTAATAATGTGTACATACTGTTTTACCCACTTTATATGTATATACTGTATTCTAGTCATGGCTCATCCCATATAACTATCATTTTTTCTGGATTATGTGTGGGGTATTTTAATTGTTAGGTATTACTGCACTGTTGGAGCTAGAAACACAAGTATTTTGCTGCATCTGTGATAGCATCTGAAATCTGTGTACYTGTAACATATACGCCGGGAGTCAGAAAGCAGGTGCAGAAGGTGAGTTTAATACTGAACAGACACAAAAGAACAAACATGGGAAGCGTACTGAACGTGAGAGAAAACCAATAACACCTCAGGACTGATGATAACTGAGGGCTAAATTGAAGGGGGTTGATCAGTGTATTGATAAGGTCCAGGTGTGCGTAATGATGGGTTGCCAGAACCGGTGGTTAGTAAACTGGCAACGTCGAGCGCCGGAGCGGGGGTAGACGTAACAGTACACTACCAATAAACTTTGATTTGATTTGATTTATACTGTGGTGTCTGYCTATGAACATAGGAATTAAACCCACTGCAATATGACTGTTCTCCCACATCAGTCAGGCAACGTATTGTATCTGAACGGCCACAACGCTCATCATAATCACTCATCCTTAGACATATCAATAGAGCCATTTAGATGAAACTGGAAACATAGAAATGTGAAGGGTTCCTCAAGCCGTGAGTTTGGAAAGAGAGAGAATAGAATGAATAGAGCGCTCTGTTGTGTCTGTGACTTGGCTTTGCCAAGCAGCTCATACCGAATGTCCACTTTARGGTTCGGCTGTAACTGCTGTCTTCCTGTCCAAGACATCCCAGTCTGGCTCTGGTCTGGCTCTGCGGGCCACTGATTGACTTGAAGCATGGGGGTTGCAAAGCTTTAAGTTGAAACTCYAAGCCCTTGAGGGTTGTTGGATGTYAACGGAGCTCATTTTGTTGTGGGTTCTACCCCATAAAGGCTGCAATACGTGCGGTAAGGTCCAACCAATGGAAAAATATATTTAATACCCCAATCATTGCACTGCATTTAATGGTGTACTGGGTTATTACTGTGCAGTGGATTAATCAAGCTCAAGTGGATCATTAGTATCCGTGTCCTACAGAGAAAAATCACCATATTATATATTTTTTACTTTGTTGCTTCCTTTAGTGTCCAGAAACAGAGAACTAGCTGTAGATGTTCTCTGTGCCAGATGTTTTRGTTTAAGTTTTTGGAATGTAATACCACAGCACTTTATATTAATTTGATTTGCACAACAAGCCCAACTGTACAGTTTCCCACAAAACTGCAGCATCTTTCACCATTTATACCGTCAAACCATTTTAACACAAGTAAGACTAAAATGAGGGAAAGTATACAGGATTTATGGTAGAGGGGGAATAGGGTGTAGGCCTATTTATGCATGTGTTGTACATTGCTGCACAAATGAGACGTGTAAATGTGCCGGGCGCCGAAGGCTRCAAGAGCACAACAGCAGAATGAAGAGATTGTAATGCCAATAAGTTTTCACGTCATGCATAGTCCCCTCTTTTCTGAAAAACATTGTTCAGAAGGGGGAGGGCAGGACTTGGGTGGCAGAACCAGTGGTGTAAAGTACTGAAGTAAAATACTTTAAAGTACTACTTAAGTATCGGTATCTGTACTTTACTTGACTATTTATATTTTGGAAAACTTTTACTTTTACTTTTACTTGACTACATTCCTAAAGAAAATAATGTACTTTTTACTCAATACATTTTACATGACACCCAAAAGTACTAATTCCATTTGAAATGCTTAGCAAGACAGGAAAATGGTCAAATTCACACACTTATGAAGAGAACATACCTTGTCATCCCTACTGCCTCTGATCTGGCGGACTCACTAAACAAAAACGCTTGCTTTGTAAATTATGAGTGTTAGAGTGTGCCCCTGGCTATCCGTTAAAAAATAAGCAAATGGTGCCATCTGATTTGCTTAATAGAAGGAATTAGAAATGATTTATACTTCTCCTTTGGATACTTAAGTATATATAAAACCAAATACTTTTAGACTTTTACTCAAGTAGTACTGGGTTTTACTTTTACGTCAGTCATTTTCTATGAAGGTATCTATACTTTTACCTCAGTCATTTTCTATGGAGGTATCTATGTGTGTGTGTGTGTGTGTGTGTGTGTGTGTGTGTGGTGTGTGTGTGTGTGTGTGTGTGTGTGTGTGTGTGTGTGTGTGTGTGTGTGTGTGTGTGTGTGTGTGTGTGTGTGTGTGTGTGTGTGTGTGTGTGTGTGTGTGTGTGCATGCGCCTGCCTGCCTGCATGTGTTCGTACATGCATGCTTGAGTGCATGAGTGTGTGTTTATCTTTTGTGTGTGGTGTGCGTGCATGCATGTGTGTTTATCTGTGTGTGTGTGTGTGTGTGTTTAATCGCTTTATTATGTAAATGTTTTGCAGGGCGAGGTGGTGTGAGGGGGTTAATGGAAAACTTCTAGCTTAGCTCCTTTACAGAACACAGAGAGGAGAGGGGAGGTAGGCTAGTGAGTGAAGCATGTGGATTCACTTTAAGAGGCTAACAGGAAGCGTGCTCTGGGTCCTTCCTCTAGGGCAGTGGTTCCCAAACTGGGGGGTCCCGGTTTTAACCTTACTCTTGAAGTTGTAATAGTAGATACACAAGGTGCAATTTTGAAATGTGGTAGTGCATCATCAGTTCCTCTTGTCATGTTAGTCAGATGCATACCTTAGAGAGCTATTTATAACTTGTCAGAAATGTCCAAATCAACTAGCCCATGTCAGCTAACGTTTTTTTATTTAGATTTATTAGCCCATAGATATTGAATTTCTTTTGTGGGTGGTGAACAGTTTGTGTCATGAACAGTGCTTGTGCCCATAGAAATAAATGGGGTGCGTGTTGCGCGAAGCGGGGGGGGGGGGGTGTTCTCCAATGCTGGAAGGGGGGCCCAGAGTGAAAAAGTTTGGGATCCACTGTTCAAGGACACAGACAGGCCACAGGTCGCTCAGCTACACTGCTCTGTTCTTAATGCCTTAAAGTACCTCTTCATAACCTCTACTTCTGCCCAGTCTTCTCTGTTGTTAACCTGCACCTCATCTTTTCTTTCAGAATCTACAATCCTGCCTATGGGATGTAAGCAATACTCTTACTTACCTGAAATGTTAACATATCCACTCACTAGCTAAAAATGTATGAAACCACATAAAAAGAAACAATGTACTCTGTGGGGAGCATCTTTCCTATATTGGCTGAATTTACAACATATATTTTTATTCAGAGCACATCAAACTGTATTTCTATGTGGCGGACTGGCAGGCGGTGTTGTTTGATTGGGTAGAATGGGCCAGTGTGTGCTTTGCCAAGAGCTGTTGGCATGGGTAGACATTAGTCATGTGAATAGTTACTGTAAAGATCCAGAGAGGGATACTGGATTTTAAATGCTTGCTTGTCTCCGCTCCTGTCAAAGGAGCCTTTTTTCCCTTCACAACTCTTCCATCCAAATTTGATTATGCCGTTTGTCCAAAGAGCTCGTCGTCTGAATGCCCTTGTTCCCCCATTTCCCCGGAGGAAGGTCTGACGCGCACCAGCAGGCTTTGAACCCCCCCAACCCCCTTCTCCTCGTCTCTCTCTAACCTCGTTACCAAAGTCTCTCTCTTCTTTCCCCCTCCACCCCGCTGCCCTTCTGTTGCTCCTCGATCACTGTTCCTCCTTTGGGTTCATCGCTTCACAATGAGTGAGACATATAGCCTTGAATTATCATCAGAAACGATCACATTAGCATCATGTAGACTTAGCTCATACAGCACTGTGTAATGTACTGCTCAGTGCTGTGACAATCTGCCTGTCTATAGACAGAACATCCAGCTCTTAATCAACATTAGCCACACACTTAGATTTCCCTCAGTCATACCAGGCCCCAATGTCAACAATCGCAGTGAAACAGCATCAGTGTTTCATGAATGTTTACAGATGTTCAACTGAAGGGCACACTGTGCCGCTTCCTTGTTTATGTTGTAGAGTGACAGTTCTGCTGAGACCAGGGTCAGAGAATTGTTTTCTGCTTTTTTCTCTCTGACAATAATATGATAGTTATTGTATTACTGTATACTTTCTTATATACAACACATGTAGTATTTTAATAGTAACCGTGAAATTGATATTTGACTATTGAGCATTCTATAGTATAAGTTTGTATTTCAAGGTTGCCTAGACATTTCCTGAACAATAAACCAGGAAACAGAATGCCTGCTTTTCAGTTGTTTAGGCATTTTACCAAATTATTTTTCAAGATACATTTTTCTCTTGTGTAGATACTCATGCTGCATTCATAATTGAAGATCACCTATGCAGGAAAGGTCATCATTGTCAACTCCTCACTACAGTTGCCTTGTGGTTTCAAATGCCACACCAGTGCAACTGCCACTTTCATTACCCTGCGTCGGTGTGAAAGTACAGACTCAATTTGAGAGAGAAAAAGGAACGGCATTCACCWATAAGAAGCGTTACAGAAAGGTGCTCTTGTTCCTTTCAAAAGCCTCTGAGTTAAGGTCTTGCAAAACACAGTTGCTTAATAAGTCATTCAATAAAACTGTCCAGTTAACATTTTATGGCCAATTCCACAGGCCTCTGCAGCGCTTGGAGTATTGACTCTTCGGAGACGGAGTCTAAAAATGTGTTTCTTTCACAATTTCTGTATTTAAGTTTATGTTCTTTCTACCCACACTTAAAAAGCTAAGAATACTTCAGTTGTTTTGTGTTGGGTTAGGTTGGGTTAGGTTAGGTTGGGTTAGGTTGGGTTAGGTTGGGTTAGGTTGGGTCAGGTTGGGTCAGGTTGGGTCAGGTTGGGTTAGGTTGGGTTAGGTTGGGTTAGGTTGGGTCAGCATTATGTCTTCCAGCCAAGGTCTTCATAGGCATCTGTTTCTTCATAAGTCCGGCTGGCTGGCCACCCTGGCCCTGCTTTCAGGCAAAAAAAAGCCCTCAGGTGACTCTTGTTAACCATAGAAGTCAGTCTATTCCGGTTAATTTATCCAAGGCAGTGCAACTGGTGGAGCCAGATCATCCCCAAGCTACTCCAGGACAAGCCCAGTTAGGAACCCTTTCGATTGACCTAGTTAGGTAGATCTTAACTAAGTTGGTATAGTTTTGTGGGTGCATCCATGATGACTCCTTGGTTTGACATGGAATGCTGTATGAAACTGTTATGGTCCTACTGGGCCTTGTAATTCACTTGAAACTCTATACCCCAGGAGGCACCCCGTGGGGTGAGCTAGCCGACTGGGACCCAGCTCTCTTGACCTACTCCGTGTGACCTGTCCTCTGCTGTGATTGGCTGGTCAGGGACCCCGGTGGTCTCAGTGGGGGGTCCAGCTTGGGGTGGAATTTCAGAGCAGGGTAGTGTTTCCACACCTGTGGGGGGTCCTGTTGTGTGAGGAGGGAGATGTGGGAGACAGAGAGACACATAAAAGACAACTGCAAGGATGATGTTTTCTCACAGGGTTTGTGCCTAGAACACCAAAAAATTGCCTTTCTAATGAGCTTCATGCGCACTTCCTCGTCTCCTTCCCACGTCTACTTCATTGTCATGATAGATCTGCACAGCCCTTGTTTTTATTGAGATAAAGAGGAGCTGAAAAGCATGTTTAGTGTGTTTTTCTTCAAAGGAAGAAAAGCTGCAGAGTGGAAAGACAGTTTGCTGATGGAGCAGATATGTCGTCGGGGGAAAAGGTTGGATGCTTTCCATGCTGATGATCAGCCTCTGAAGACGAGAGAGACGCCCTCCCTTAGAAAGGACTAATACCCGGTTTCCCGATTGCGATGGAACTAAGGCTTATGAGTGTTTTAACAATGTATCTTTCCTGCAACAGCCGAAGATGTAACGTTTTTCCCAAAACACCATGCAGAGAGAAGTCGCTACGTGCATCGTTTGAGCATTTGTCGATACTGATAGGATCGAAAAGAAAGGCAGCAACTCTCTCAATTCAAATCTTAACTTAGCATTATAATTATTTCACAAAACTGACGACGGATCAGCTCCTAGAGAAATATTACCACCTACGGCTGCAAATATTGAGGCGGCTTATTCTAATGTTAATCGAATAAAAATGCACAAAATCACTGATTTGGCACATCATTGGGCACATTGTAGGCACACATCATGAAATATGTTGAGACAAATTACAGACAGTAGCCTCAATTTATTGAACATGAAATAGGCCTTGTATTTATATTTTAATGCAGTCATCTCTGTTTTCATTTGAAGCATATTTTTACACTACAATTGTTTGTATCAATTGCAAAGACATTGGTAACTTTGTATTTGTAGTCAACTTTGTTCTGAAGTTATTGGCGGTCAAAAAGAGACGGATAAACTATGTGATTCTATGTTTAGCAGAGAGATCTTCTTTGTATAAAGTGACGTGAGAGGGCAAAAAAGCATCTAACGACGCACTTAGCTGTTCTACAGAGTAGAAGACAGGCATTAGATTACAAGTGTTTTCAAGTGCAACGTTAACAACGATGGTTTTGTCAAACAGCTTGGAGATTTAACGATGCTGCTACGGATCTTCTAACGATGAACTTCGCCTTAAGATGCTTTTGGGAAATGGCTTCCAGGGTAGTGATGAGCATTTGATATCCAGAGACAGCAGAGTGAGAGCTGACGGGCTCTGTCTGTCAGTCTGTCTGTCTGTGTGTCTGTCTGTGTCTTTGGGCTCTTCTCCTCTTTACAGTGTGTGATCTGCTTTGATAGCTGATATGCTTTGATGAAGGTCCAGTCAAGGGAGAGAGTGTCATGCAGTGCAGCAGAGTAACTGTCAGAGCAGTAATTTTGCATAATTAGAGACTGCTGCCTTGGATTTTTCTCGAAGTGAAAAGCAAACACCTGAGGTTCATGGAGTGTAACAGTGATGAACCTCCGCTCTGCTCTAATCACAGAACAGCACAGCGTGCCACACTGCACCGTGCTGGACTGAAGTCGGGCAAGGATAGGGTCTTTCAATTATAGTTCCTAACGTAGCAAACATAAGAGATTCCTTTCAAGACCTTTTTGGAAGTGTTTTACATTAGTTTTACATTAGTGTTTCACATGGGTAAAATTCTTGAAGTCCACACTTATATTTATGCGACCATATGTCATTAATGAATAAGAACTAGAGAATAAGACAACACAATAGCCTATCTCAAGGGCACATGGGTAAAACACTCAACACCCACGCACTCCAATGCAAAAGTCTCTCTGGTGCAGCAAGGGAAAGAATGGAGGGATGTGGCGGAGGAGTGGAGGAGGCTCTTTAATTCCAGAGAGGAGGCCGACCATCCGTCTGAAGATGGCTGAAGGGGAATGGCGTTTACGATGGTTGCCCTGGCGATTGATATCCTTGCTGCTAGGTCTTTCCCTGTGTGCACCACCGAGGCCCTTTCCTCGAGGGCTTGGAGAGCTGCGCTCCTCTCTGTGTGGGAAAGATGCTTTTATTACGTCCCTGATCCATGAAGGGCCCGACGAACTTTGACCTTGGGCTTGATTGCCCTGGTAACGCCAAACAACGACAGTGGCCATTCTTTAAGAGGACTAAACAAGGACTGCAGACCATCACCCCCACCCCAGTGATTGTTTTACTTTGACTGTTGAAAAGCTATATCCCATAAATACAGTAAAAATACTAAATTGTGTTTTTTAGACACAACTGCAAACTTAAAGGCGTAGGGCAGTTAATGAGTTAGTCTGATGGGAATCTGTGATGTCATCAGCCTCCTCCCTTGCTTGAGGAACAATAGAGGAGCAATAGAGAACGAAAAACTTACCTGGACCACCTATTGAGAATATGCCTTTTGTTAAGTAAATCAGATGTTAAATGAGGTGAAAAGGAGACTGGAGTGCCACTTTAAGTCTCATAAATAGCCTAAATGATTTTACTGTAATTCTCCAGTCGGCAACCAGTGCACATTACACATAGAGATGGATATGCGTTGCTAACCCACAGTTTACAAGTGTTTCCTTAGTGTTTGGCGTTTCTATGAGACTGTTGCGAGAACAAAACATTTTATTTGCGTCCTACCCTTTATTACGAATGCAAATCTCCATACCTTTGTTTCATTAGCACATTGTCATTATGCCTTTGTCCCATTAAGTGCTTTATCATCATGGCTCTTTTTCATTAGCGTAGTCGTATCTAAAGGCTTGCTTTCATTAGCACCGTGTTGTAAAGGCTGTCTTTTCATTATAGCACTCAATGTTTAATGAGAAAACCCCCAGTGTGTTTACACTGTTCCTATCCCTGACCGCCATTAATGATAATGCTGATTGACTGTTTGTGGGGGATGTTTGAGCTTGTCCCCTAAAGATTGGATCCTCGCACAGTTATTAAACCCAACGAGATCCCTCTCCTGTTCTCTCCTCCTGTWATCATCCCTCGCTCCAGTTGGAAATCAAAGAAAAAAGAGAAACATTCCTGTAATCAAGGGTGCACTGTATGAGCCAAGAAGACACGGAGGAGCAGCAGTATGACAGATGGCTTTAATGACAGATCACTAGATGACAGATCACTTGCGTTAGAGCTCTCAACAGGAGGACTTGTACGCACAGGCCTCTCTTCTACTGCTACACTTTCATCATTCACGTCTTCTGCTTCAAGAGGAGGAGAAATTAGGCTTTTTATTCAAACCAATCCAGAAGGGTGGATAGCAGGAAAAACAACCCCCAAATGTTTTTTTAGTCATCAAGAAAAAMAAATACATCTTGTCGATGTGACACTCCCTGAACGTCTGAAATGGCATATTAATATCAGCTCTACGTTGTTTCTCAAAAACAATGAAAGTAATGTGCAGGGTCACATATCAGGTCAATGTTTAACATGCAAGAGTTGATTAGGTAGGGTCTTGTCGCCTCTACTTTTGACCTAGCGGTGAAAATGACACTAAATTAATTTGTGTTCTGTTTCTATCAGAGGAACATCTCATTTGCTCAATGAAACTACAAGGAACAATTTTCCKCCTCACTTATTATCTGATTCTCTTCACACTCCAGTCCTCTGTCTCCCACGGTTCCAGCTGTAGGTAACATTCCCAGCATTTGAATCACATACTGTAGCTTTACTGTGTCCCGTGGGAAGATTACTCCAGTGGATGGCTAGCYGAGTTTTTTTTTGGCCCTTGTCTACTTGGTTTACACCTGATTTTGGAAAAGTCGAACTTGACTGGGAGCCTTAGCTCATATGCTAACTTGGTAATGTTCAGTGACATGGCTCGGAGCCCTATGACATGTGTCATTGTCCAACCAGAATTTTGCTGCTGCTGTGCTCTCAGAGGAGACAGGGAAAATGTGGTGGGGTAGATTTGATGGACCAGGTCTACATCAAATCACATGTTTTACTGGTGAATTGGGCTGGACCATCTAGGTGTGGTCTTAGTTTACTTGCAGAACCATTTTACTGAGCATTCAAATGTATACATTTATACAGATCATGTGTTCCAAACGGCCCGTTATGTGTCCCAATCTTCATTTTAATGTGGGCGAAAAAGGTAGTTATACTTCTCGCTGATACCTTTGAAATGTGACAACAGTGAAGTATCAGACAAACAGAGTGACATATCAACTTCTTCTCCTTTCAAACATGTTTATTCTTCAATAATGTTTGTGCTTCTAAGTCAGCAGTCTTCATGTCTGTTTTATTTAATTGAGACTAGAGGTCGACCGATTATTATTTTTCAACGCCGATACCGATTATTGGAGGACCAAAAAAGCCGATACCGATTAATCGGACGATTTTTATATATATATTTGTAATAAATTACAATTACAACAATACTGAACGAACAATGAACACTTATTTTAACTTATAATGCAAAAACATAGTGTTGGAAAGGAAAGTAAAAGTGCAATATGTGCCATGTAAAAAAGCTAACGTTTAAGTTCCTTGCTCAGAACATGAGAACATATGAAAGCTGGTGGTTCCTTTTAACATGAGTCTTCAATATTCCCAGTTAAGAAGTTTTAGGTTGTAGTTATTATAGGAATTATAGGCCTACTTCTCTCTACACCATTTGTATTTCATATACCTTTGACTATTGGATGTTCTTATAGTATTGCCAGCCTAATCTCAGGAGTTGATAGTCTTAAAGTCATAAACAGCGCTGTGCATCCCAGCATTGCTAAGAGCTGCTGTTTGAATGAATGCTTACGAGCCTGCTGCTGCCTACCACCGCTCAGTCAGACTGCTCTATCATATATCAAATCATATACTTAATTCTAATATAATAAACATACAGAAATACGAGGCTTTGGTCATTAATATGGTCAAATCTGGAAACTCTCATTTCAAAAACAAAACGTTTATTCTTTCAGTGAAATACGGAACCGTTCCGTTGTTTTACCGAACGGGTGGCATCCCTAAGTCTAAATATTACTGTTACATTGCACAACCTTCAATTTTATGTCATAATTATGTTACAATTCTGGCAAATGAATTACGGTCTTTGTTAGGAATAAATGGCCTTTCAACAGTTTGCAATGAGCCAGGCGGGCCAAACTGCTGCATATACCCTGACACAATTTCCCTAGTTAATATTGCCTGCTAACATGAATTTATTTTAACTACATATGCAGGTTTAAAAATATATACTTGTGTATTAATTTTAAGAYAGGCATTGATGTTTATGGTTATCTACATTATTGCAACAATTGTGCTTTTTTCGCGAATGCACTTTTGTTAAATCATCAAATTGAAGTAGTTCGATGATAAACACTTGTTATGCAACGCAGAACAAGCTAGTTAACCTAGTAATATCATCAACCATGTGTAGTTAACTAGTGAATATGTGAAGATTGATTGTTTTTTACAAGATAAGTTTAATGCTAACTAGCAACTTACCTTGGCTCCTTGCAGCCACAAGGTCCRTTTGATGCTGTACTCAGCCTGCCACGCAGTCTCTTCGTGGATTGCAATGTAATCGGCCATAATCGGCGTCCAAAAAGGCCGATTACCGATTGTTATGAAAACTTGAAATCGGCCCTAATTAATCGGCCATGCCTCTAATTGAGCCTGTTAAAGATGATCTCAGCTTGTCTGCGTTTGTTCATACAGGTCTGGGCTTGGTGCTCCACGTGCATCGCTGGCTTTTGGATTATTCTATTATTCTAATCAAAGGGCTGAGGAATGTGCTTGACAGGCACAGCGCACCCTCTCATTAGAACATACAGACGCATGCATGCACCAACAGCACACACACCACACACACACACACACACACACACACACACACACACACACACACACAACACACACACACACACACACACACACACACACACACACACACACACACACACACACACACACACACACACACACACACACACACACACACACACACACACACACACACACAGACACACACACACACACACACATGCACGCAGCAACCCACACACATGCAAGCGCACTACGACACAACTACACACACACTCCTGACCAAAGCGTCAACATCCCAGATGGCTTATCATGGGGAACTAATTCAATATCCCTGTGCCTGTTTTAAATGTCATTGGATGAGTTCATCTGGAGTGACATGTTTTTCATGGACCAAATAAAGGAGCTATATTGGGCTCGGAACAGAGCAGAACAGAACAGGGGGGGCTTCTCTGACCAACTCTCTTAATGTCTGCTGGAAATCTAATGGTCCTCATGAAGAAAATAATAAAGTAAGGATTTGAGGAGCTCTGATGATGCCAATGAGATGCTCATGAACTCCTTCCAGTCGATAAAGGCTTGGTAAATCCTCCACTGACTGACTATTTTCTCTAGAGGCTGCCAAGCCGGCCATGTCAGTCACAGAAATACATGCCTTTTCTGATGCCATTCATTGGGTCAAAGTGGATTTTAAAGGTCAGAAACTGAGCTCTGGTTGATGTACTGACTGTGATGGGGCTTTCATTTGATATTGGTTGTTTTGACACTGTTGTCAATATACTCTCTCTACGGGGTTTTCTGTCTCGCCTACCTCTTCTTTTTCTGTGCAACTCATCATGTCATGTGTAGATATATACAGGATGGTGTGGAATGAAATGGGAATGGCCGGACTAGCGGGGGTACAGAACATTCAGTCACCCATTGTGCGAGATAATGACTTCCCTATTGAGTCTGACTCTGGTGACCTCAGAGACAGACAGCAAGATGCCCCCCCCAGACCCTCCAGGCATCCCTGCCATTTGGCATTTTGCCCACACAGAGTTCCTAGTCCCAGCTCCATGCCTCTCCACCCCTGCCTAGCCTCCTACCCAGCCTCCCGCGGGCGGTTGCCGCTCCTGGTCACCTGGGCATGGTCATGAAGCTGACATGGAGCTCTGAGCTAGCCTCATGTTCTGGGTTAGAGGGTCACAGAGACACAGTGCTCTAAATGTGAGAGGTTGCTGGGTCTCCATGTGGCAGGGGAGATGGATGTGTAACCTGATGGTGGGAGGGAGGCCGGTCAGAGACGACAGGTACAGCAGAGATCCTTAAAATCTTCCCTCATCCCCTCTCTGTTACCATAAAGGGCAACTTGTAATCTGTATCGACAGGCCTATCCAGGCAGCACCCTTCACCATATTCAGTACCAGCAACCCTCATCTCAGCTTTCTCTCTGTTAATGTCAAAACAATGTATCGTCATCATCCTGTCTGGCTGTTTTAACAGACTCCCTCCTTCCTTCTCCCTCCCTCTGCAGGGTTCCTGAAGCCCCAGTGCTCGCTGGCTCCGCCCCCCCAGCGAGGACGCTCGGGGGAGGCCTGCTCCTGTTTCACCGGCATGTGTCACCTCCACCACCCCCGGATATCTACAGGTAACACTCAACGCCATCTCCACATCCCCTCGCCATCTTCCCCGTCATGGCAGACTCCGCACCTGGGAAGACACCTGTATCAAATAAGTATGAGCTAAGATTTGCCAATGGATAGAAATAGTATATAGTTACAGTATATTCTACAGTACAGTATTATACAGTATATTTGACATACTGTATAAATTGTTTTATTTGGTGAGATAAACATAAAATTCCTGGTAGTAGGAGCATTTAGTGTAGCAAATTTGAATGTCTGAACATGCCATGCCAAAGCAATATATCCACAATGCAAGATGTTGCTTGTTCCGTTCCATAGCTACACACACACACACACCCTGGGGTGTAGAGCTGTCAGAGACAGAAATGTTGTTTCCAGGCAGGGTTCAGCCCAGTCAGTCAGGCAGCCTGATGATTCATGTATTCTTTGCACGTGGAGGCCCGGTGATGGACATGTTAACAGTGGTGCTATGAGACAGGCCTCTGCTCTCATCACCTCCGTTTTCCCTGCTAGGGCAGCCGGGTCAGGTGAGGTCAGCGTAGCAGTGCATTCTGAACCTGACCCTCTGGTATGTGGGGATTGAGGGACTGTACTGTGCTTTTGCTGTGTTGTTGCTGTACGTGTGCATGCCCTGCTGGTGGCTTCATTGGCTGGGAGGGGAAGACTTGTGACTGAGTGGCTTGTTGTAACTTAACACCTATGTCATGTGAGGGGAACATGCCTTGGACAAAGGCGACGTGACGACAACACTCAAACAGTGGCACCTTGGATGAATTTACAGGAGAGGAGAGTGGTACATTAGTGTGAATTTGTTCTATGTGGAACTTCACAGACAAAGCCCTGTTTTAGCTTCACAACTTTGAAAGGTTGTTTTGAAAATCTAGTTTGTCACATGCGCCGAATACAACTGGTGTAGACTTTACCGTGAAATGCTTGCTTAATTAAGAGTAAGACAAGAAAAATAAAATACACAAGAATGGAGCTATATACAGGGAGTACCAGTACCAGGTCAATGAGGAGCTATATACAGGGAGTACCAGTACCAGATCAATGAGGAGCTATATACAGGGAGTACCAGTACCAGACCAATGAGGAGCTATATACAGGGAGTACCAGTACCAGACCAATGTGGAGCTATATACAGGGAGTACCAGTACCAGATCAATGAGGAGCTATATACAGGGAGTACCAGTACCAGGCCATTGTGGAGCTATATACAGGGAGTACCAGTACCAAATCAATGTGGAGCTATATACAGGGAGTACCAGTACCAGACAATGTGGAGCTATATACAGGGAGTACCAGTACCAGATCAATGTGGAGCTATATACAGGAGATAGTACCAGTACCAGATCAATGTGGAGCTATATACAGGGAGTACCAGTACCAGACCAATGTGGAGCTATATACAGGGAGTACCAGTACCATAGTTTGTCATGAACAGTGCTTGAAAGTGCTGAAAGGGGGGCCTGAGTGAAAAGGTTTGGGAACCCCTGACCTAGACCACCTTACACTTACAACTGCAACTGTCAATGCAGAACATGTGAATGAAGGGGGCAGTGTGCATTCAAAGGGTCTGACAATAGAACAATATTGACAAAAGGGACTGTAGAAAAGCTTTAGACAGGCAGAACAAGAACCCACTACCCTCTCTGTCTCTCTCTCTCCCCCACACATACTTTTTCATGGACACGTCTCAGCAAGATCTGTGAGGTGGAGACAGTTAGTTTTTACGCTCTCTCTTTTTTCTCCCTCGTGGTTGTGTGTTGCAGGGCTGGTGTGATTGATGGGTACATTTTTGACTGTCAGAACCCAGTGATGGTGGGCACGTTTCCTGTGCAATTAGATATTTTTCCAGCACACCAACTGTATAAGTGGTTACTGTTACTGTATAGAACTGTGTCAAAGGTCAATGTTTCTACTTGAACTTTTTCCTTATTTCAAGCCACGACCAAGCACATTAAATAGTTATCTTTGCCTGGGTTGATTTAGTAATGTTCCCTCTGAACTGTGCACTGCCGGGCAGCTCTCCCAGGACTTCTGCGCAGAAGAAATATCACAGGAAGAGACAAAGGAGATAGAACTTCAACAACTCTCTAGAGTTTTCCCTGTTAGTTAACGCTATTAACGTGTCCATTACTGTGGCAATTGTGATGGCATCAAGTCAATATTAGCCACTTTCAATGCCGCATACCGAAACAAAACAAACTATGCACGAGATGTTGTTGTAGGAGGAGGAACGCATCAGAGAAGGATTCTATTGCATTGACACACATGACACAGACCGGTGCGGCATAACCAATCAGAGCTGCAGTAGGCCTATATGCAAATAGACCATTGCCATATATGGATCTGTGCCGTTTACTTTTAACTGGACTGTTTGCAGCATGAGTGGTCGTAAGTAGATGCGCTTGTTTTGAGATCAAAGCAAGAGTTGAATGTAGGCACGTGTGCACATTTTGTTAATATCCTTTGCTAGTTAAAGAGTTATTAGCCCAGTTATAGATCATTTGTAGTCAGCAATGGGGGAGTGTTTGCTTCCTACAAGAGCACAACATGTGTACATTTCTAGACATGATGAAAAGCCAGTCAGGTTAAGAGCTTTTTTTGTGTCTTAAAGGGGCAGTGTTGTATTTTGAGTAGCCAATAGGCAGAGGGTAACATAATTTGTCTGCTTCTATGTAATAATGGTATGGGAGTAATAATGCATTTTATTTTGAAAGTGGTTTCTTGCATCAAACAACACAACATTTTCAGTCACCTTGTCAGAAGGACAAGTGGATAAACGGGTTAATGTCAAGCCCTGCATGTTTTTTGAAGAAACCTCATGGAATGTAGGCCTACATTGAATACCACACTGCTACTGTAGGCTGAATGATAGAACAGCTATTTCAATGTTAATAAGTTATGGGATGCATTTTCTCCATTGTTTTTGATGGCAGGTCACTCTGGTAGGTCTACATTATTATGAATTAGGCGCAGTAGCCTACTTGGCCACTGTTAAAACTGTAACTTAAAGCAGATACACCCTCAGCAGACCTAACATTTGCTCAGTTACTAAAAAAAATTGGACGGGAACATTACTGACAAGTGACGTGACGGGAATGTGTGAGACAGTCAGATTGTCTTTTCTTGTCTTTTAAGTGTTTCGCTATTTTGCAAGTTCAGTGGTGTTCCCTGGCCTAGCTGCTCAGAGCAGAGTAGCAATGTGTTCTTAGAGAGAGAGAGAGAGAGAGAGGCTGAGGTATCTGTGAAAGCAGCATTGTGGTTCTTACTCACAGAGAGTATCAGTAGTATGTACAGCCTAGCTGGAGTCGGTCCTTCATACCCAGAGTCATAATCATGGATCTAATTATGGAATGTGTTGCTGTAAATCTCTCATCACCACATCCAGCACACACACCCATCCTAGCCCGTCCGCACATCGGTGTGATTGTCCTCTAATCCTGTCCCTCGGCCTCCCGGCCATAGCCACAATGACAAGCTGCTGTGGAGGACACGGGGTGCTGAGTGAAGACGCAGCAGAGGATTCTGGGAAGGTTGGTTGGCCTCGCCCGGGGAGTCGACTCCAGCGATGATGTCCTGAACTCCCAGCAGCACAGTGATGTGGCCACACTCTGGTTTCAGGGGTTTCACATTGTTTCGAGTTTTCAAAAACAAACCCTTACTGGAAAGAGACCGTGAGAAACAGTATTCAGAGCTTTTTACTTTTCCAGAGATCATTTTAAAAGCAATCATTTTGTTATTTATTTTTAAAGAGACCCCCCAAAAAAGCTGAGAGGAAAAAAGGGTTTGGGCAATGTGTTGTGTGAAGTGAGACTGCAAGAGAGCTTTAAAACAGGGCTTTTTGAAAGGCCCTCACAATGCAGGCCTTGTGCAGTGATTTGGTCTGTCCTTGCGGAGCTGAGCGGAGGAATGGAAAAGATTATCCACAGGAATGTCTGGGGTGCCCTCAAACGGAGCGGGCCGTGTGACTAGCCAATGGGAGAGAGCCCTGCCGAGCGGCTGGCTAATTTCTTCCTGATGAACTCAGCCTCCTGATTGCCAGCACTGAACTCACATATGGCCCGTGTTTGGAGAGACCAAATGACAGGACATAGAGAAGGACGAGGACGAGGAAGGAGAAGGAGAAGAGGGGTTGAGGTGTTGGATTATAGGATTGCGGGCACTCCTTTTTTATTTGATTAGAGTGGGTAGTATGGATGTGGTGTTGGGATTATGGTGCATTTCAACAAAAACAAAATGATCATTCCCTAAGCCCTAAACCTCAACTAAATCTTGTAATAAATGATGTGGAAATTGAGCAAGTTGAGGTGACTAAACTGCTTGGAGTAACCCTGGATTGTAAACTGTCATGGTCAAAACATATTGATTCAACAGTAGCTAAGATGGGGAGAAGTCTGTCTATAATGAAGCGCTGCTCAACCTTCTCAACAGCGCTATCAACAAGGCAGGTCCTACAGGCTCTGGTTGTGTCGCTGGACTACTGTTCAGTCGTGTGGTCAGGTGCCACAAGGACTCACATCAGGGCAACACGGCTGGCCCTTGGATGTACACAGAAAGCTAACATGAATAATATGCATGTCAATCTCTCCTGGCTCAAAGTGGAGGAGAGGTTGACTTCATCACTACTTSTATTTGTGAGAGGTATTGACATGTTGAATGCACCGAGATGTCTGTTTGAACTAGTGGCACACAGCTCYGACACCCACCCCACAAGAAATGCCACCAGAGGTCTCTTCACAGTCCCGAAGTCCAGAACAGACTATGGGAGATGCACAGTACTACATAGAGCCAAGACTACATGGAACTCTATTCCACATCAAGTAACTGATGCAAGCAGTAGAATCAGATTGAAAAAACATATAAAAATACACCTTATGGAACAGCATGGACTGTGAAGCAACACAGACACATGCATACAGACACACAATAACATGCGCACTATACTCACACGTACACATGGATTTTGTATTGTAGATATGTGGTAGTGGTGGAGTAGGGGCCTGAGGGCACACACTTAGTGTGTTGTGAAATCTGTGAATGTATTGTAATGTTTCTAAAATTGTATAACTGCCTTAATTTTGCTGGACCCCAGGAAGATTAGCTGCTGCCTTGGCAACAGCTAATGGGGATCCTTAATGAATACAAATACATACAAAAACCATATCACTACCTCTGTCTGGGTCACTCCCTCTCTTTACTGACTCTCACAGTCCACTCTGAGTGGGAGTGGGAGTGGCCTCCAGGTGTGTGCTTAGTCTTTGATTGACCACTCTGATGTCGCTTTGGTTAAACAAGCAATAATTACGCCTTAAGCCAAGCCCTATTAGCTCTCACCACAGTCCGTAGCTGACTTCATTACCCAGTCTCAGAAGTATCTCACTGCCTCGTAAATCCTGCCAATTCATTTGGATCCCATTTACTATTCTGCAGGACTTGGAAAGAAGACATAGAGCTGAGCCAGAGTAAACTGCAAGGAACCACTGAGGAGAACTGAACACGCACATCTAGCAACCTCCTGATTGTGTGTMCACTGTGTGTGCACTGTGTGTGCGCTGTGTGTGCACTGTGCGTGCACTGTGTGTGCACTGTGCGTGTGTCAGAGAGTGTGCGTGTGTGTTTGTGCGTGCTCGTGTGTATCAGTGGAGGCTGCTGAAGGGAGGACGGCTCATAATACTGGCTGGAACGGAGCTAATGGCATGGCATCAAACACATGGWWWCCATGTGTTTGATGTATTTGATACCATTCCACGTATTCCGCTCCATCCATTACCACGAGCCCGTCCTCCCCAATTAAGGTGCCACCAGCCTCCTGTGGTGTGTGTTATGTGTATGTGTGTATTGTTTGTGTGAGAGAGAGAGGCTCGGCAGAGCAGCGCTGGGCTCAGGCAGTCGGGAGTAAAAACGGCAAGTGATGGGACTCCAGGCAGCATGTGTTTGTAGACCTTGTGGTCACACAGCGGGATCTGCGTGCTGGGGGACGTTCCAGTGGCTCCCAGCGCCTCGTATTTCCCGAGCGGGGTCCCACAGAGGTGAGGGAGGTCGAGGAGAGGGAGCTTGTTAGCCCCAGCATGCTCCATGCTTGCTGCTCTCTAATTGGCTGGCTGGAGTCCGTGCACTCCCTGGCTGCTTCCTGCTGGGTCAGGAGCCAGAGGCGCCAGAGCACCAAGCTGCCGATTACAGGCTCCTGCATACACAACCACCACACAGACACAGTCTATAATAGTCCAATAATAAATGTGTGTCTATCACAGCATTTCTGGATGTTGATTCCACCAGAAAATAAAATAGCCTCACAGTTGTTTGTGCCCAGTAAGACCAGTTTAATGTTTCGGTATGTTCAGTGTGTGGTCTGGGGCCTGTCACCTCTGGGATAAGCTCTGCTAACAGTCTGAGCTAATTGGATGTTTGGACTCATATTGGACTCACTAGATACTGGCTTTAGGCCTAACATATACAGCCACCTCCCTCCACCCTGTTCTGCAATGATTTACAAATTCTATACGTCTGAATCAGTTGGACTTTTTGGGGATGAAAAAGGGATGAAGGGAAATGTCCAAACCGTATGACATCATCACGGCTAGATTTTAATCCCTGTTCTGTAGCTCTATACAGTACGTAAACATGGGACGATTGAGAACAATGGCAAAGGCCCAAATTCCTGCCTGATTAATTCCACTCTATTGTTCTGAATCGTCAGACTAATTGTGGAGCAATCCGCCAGCTAATTGAAAGCAGCTCAGTTTCAGGCCACAATCCATAAATCTCTGCCTTGGTCTCATGGGAAACACATAAATCAACTTCTGATGTAAAGATGGGTTTGATTTCAAGCTATGTTGTGAATGGTAAGTTATGTGTGTGGCTTTTCGATGTCTACAGGGTCATATCCACTGACTCTTGACCTGAATGAATACATGATTTGTGTTTGCATGTGTACATGTGTGTGATTATATTGAATATGTACGTGTGTGTGATTATCTTGCATGTATACATGTGTTGTTATTATCTTGGATGTGTACATGCGTGTGATTATCTTGGATGTGTACATGCGTGTGATTATCTTATCTCAGAACTGATGGGTGTTGGAGAGGGAGTAGAGGAATGGGGAGACATTGTACCTGCCTTTGATTCCTTCCCAAGGAAAGGGAGCCGTGTGCCAGCAGGTTGGGCAGGGCTGATGTAGCTAGAACACCAGGGACCTTCCGCTTGGCACAGAGTGACGGTAGCCATCCATAGTGGGCCAGGAGAAATCACAGCCACTAAGCCTTTAATAACTCTCTGAGCCCATAATCCCTGCAGAGCACCATCACACTGAAATGCTATCTCATTGTTACAGCTCAAACCGTAGGAGGGAGGGAGGAACGCAGGAGGGAGGGAGGGAGGGCGAGTGGAGGAGGATGGAGGATAGCCATAGATTCACCACCTCATCATACACCCCAGAAGAGGCAGAATGATGTTTTTACTTGAATGATTATCACTGTAAGACTGTTGGGATCAGAATGCCTCGCTAAACTCACATTCAATGCAAGAATCTGAGATCGAATGCGAGTATTAAATCCCAGTGCTGTTCACAGAGATGTTTTGCCACATATTCCAAATCCGTATGGATTTGACCCCAACCCTGAAGTAAGATGTTCACTGTACCAAGGCTGCATCTGAAAAACAGCCTTTTCTTCTATCTTCCATTAAACATGAATAAGCAAGTTCTCATTCTTGCGGCCCCATGTTGCTTAATGCAGTACAGTATGTTAATCACAGCAGGGGCACTCTGAGTACTCCTCAGAAATATATGGGTAATCTAATAAATGCCATGAATATAAATGAATATGTGCATGTTAACCCAGATATCTGAGCCATGCTCAGTGCTAGCCGCTCTCTCCCCAGTGTAGTTCGACTAGCTCGCATCATCCCTGATAAAGACATTAAAAGGAAGAGAGGCTATTCTGACTGTCACACCAGCTCTCTCTGTTGACACAGCACAGTGGTGGACTGCCATCCGCCTCCCTTAACTTTAACCAGTGATAAACATGAGGAGGATGAGAGTGATGAGAGAAAAGCATCAGTGTGGMTCTCTCCCACATTTTAGAATAACCCTCCCCTCAACCTAACATGCTAGTTTAAGATGTACTATTCAGCCCTGAACAAACATACTGTTGCCGGGAAGAAAATGTGTACCATAGTGCCAGAAAATGATGATGTACTGGCCAAGAGAGTTGAGAAGTCAATAAAGGAATCATATTTAGCCTCTATGAAAACAACTGGTTTCTGAGGACAGTGGTTAAAGGGGAAACTAAATATAGTTTAGGTTGTGATTTATAGGAATGTCATCTGTTAGAGGGTCCTTTTTTGTTCATCCTCATTTGCTCATATGACTGGACTGGAATCCAAACCGGCCATGTAGAATAGCTAACAGTAGAGGGGTCACACATTTTGGACAGGGCTAAAGAAAGAAGCCAATTTAAATGATTTATTTATCGATTTGTATTTTCTTCCCGACCTATGCATGCTTCCCCCTCTGTGCTGGAAATACTTGTTCCTAGAGGTGCTTACTTAACTGTTAACAACAACAGCAAAATAATGTGAACACTTTTGGCTGGACTGCCCTGTAACTGGACCTCAGACTATAGTTCAGAGCATACTGTAGTTCAGAGCATACTGTAGTTCAGAGCATACTGTAGTTCAGAGCATACTGTAGGTCAGAGCATACTGTAGTTCGGAGCATACTGTAGTTCGGAGCATACTGTAGTTCGGAGCATACTGTAGTTCGGAGCATACTGTAGGTCAGAGCATACTGTAGTTCGCGAGGCCACTGACTGTAGTTCCGGGGAGCTGGATGTAGTTCGGAGCATACTGTAGTTACGGAGCATACTGTAGGGTCAGAGCATCACTGTAGTTCGAGCCGTACTGTAGTTCGAGCATACTGTAGTTCGGAGCACTACTGTAGTTCGGCTGATTCGAGCATCACGTGTTGAGCTCGGTCGAGCATTACTGTAGTTCGGAGCATACGTGTAGTTTCGGAGCATTACTGTAGGTCAGAGCATACTGTAGGTCAGAGCATACTGTAGTTCAGAGCATACTGTAGTTCGGAGCATACTGTAGTTCGGAGCATACTGTAGTTCGGAGTCATTTGGGTCCAGTATGGATGGAGACTTGCCAGCGATGTTTTGTATCAGAAACCCTTTCCCTTCTCATTCTCTCAGTTTCATAAAGACACTGTTGACCGCTATAACTCTTTTCTCTTTGAGAATCAGCCAAATAGGAAACAAGGAGATTGCTTTATTAAGTTGCTGAACTCAGTTCTACTAGTGTGGAAATTCTTATTATTGCCCATTCTTCTGTCAAGCTTTCCACAAGGCTTCCATACTGCAAGCTGAGAATGCATATTCCAGAATGTTCCTGCGGAATGGTTGGTGTGTCCTCTAGATCTGTGTCTGTCTTGTCTGTGTACTGGGCTGTGTGTAAGTCAGCGGTGGCTTGGGGAGATCCTTTCGAGGAGGTCTGGGAGCTTCTTCCTGTTTGTGCCTCTCCCTGTTTTCTGTATGGACAGTCGCTTCTGTCCTCAGCGCTGCTGGGAATGTGAAGGATGACGGGAACCTCGATCATCCAACTCTCAGTCCCTGGAGGGGGAGCAGGGGTGAAGAGCAGGAGGGGAGAAAGGGGGAGGCAGGGCGATCGCTATTTTGATGCTAAAGTGATCAGACTCGCTTGGCATTATAGCTGGCTCTGCGGCAGGGGGAGGTGGGGAGGCAGCTGGAGCGAGCGCTTGATCCGAATGTCACCGAAGCCGATCTCATGAAGTGGGAGGTCAGCGCTGGAACTACCTCCCTGGTTGCACCCACCTCAGCACAGCACGACCCCTCGCCTTGCCACCTCGCCTTCAAGGGTAAGCTGGGGAGCTGGGCTAGAGGGAACGAGGGAGAGGGAGATGGTTTGGGCCAAAGCGCGGACCTCATGTGGATGTCACGTCTCTCCCTGCCCAGCAACAGGCCCACTCGAGTGTGCTAATGCAGCCATGCATTGTGGGATGGTGAGAGGGACTGGGGGAGAAGTGTTGGTAGCTCCCACGTGTTCCTTCTCTTAGAGGGGGGTTCTGGGTGTTGTAATACAGAAGCTAATGGAAATGTCTTGTTGAGACACAGCGCTGGTCTGGAAACGGCTGCTGGTCTTCTAGGAAGAGAGCAGAGCAGTGTGGCTGGACCCAGGCTAGGGCTGTGGCGTTCATTACATTTTGTCAGCCGGTTGTTGTCATGCAAAAGATTAGCGGTCTCACGCTAATTGACCATTAATTAACATAAACACATTTAGCATCTCCAGGCCTCCATGCGTACAAGCCGCTGATGCATATCTTTGGAACATTTACATTTAAAAAGTATAATAAATCTATTTAATATACACCATCATAATAAATCCGTTATTTATTTTAGTCAGGTTTAAAGAACCTGACTTAAAGAAAATACAAGAAATTGTATTTCAGAAGAACAGAATATGAGTTGGTCTACTGTATGTTATCTGGCTATGCTCCATGRCATAGGCTGGAGGCTTGTTCATTTAAGTCCCGTGCCATTATMTTATATTAAGAAGAATATAATTGAACTTAGCTGAATAAAATATAAATTAAAAAAATATATATTTTAACAAGACATGTGTATGTACTGGGATAGTGAATGGAGGCAGCTTTCCCACTGGTTTGTTATTTCACTCCACTCACCATCGACTGTTTGAGGAGCATGCAGCCTCTCGCTGTAAGACAGGGGATATTCCACCCAAGCTCAGTATGCCATGGGCTCTCCAACACTGTTCCTGCAGCTACCCAGTACTCAGTATGCCATGGGCTCTCCAACACTGTTCCTGCAGCTATCCAGTACTCAGTATGCCATGGGCTCTCCAACACTGTTCCTGCAGCTATCCAGTAACTCAGTATGCCATGGGCTCTCCAACACTGTTCCTGCAGCTATCCAGTACTCAGTATGCCATGGGCTCTCCAACACTGTTCCTGCAGCTATCCACGGCCTCATTTGGGAAACCAGGTGAAATCTGTTCGGGAACATAGTAACATGTTTTCACACTGAAACCTATTCCATTGAACTGCTGAGAGCCCCACACTGGAGACAGGAATGAAGGAGATGGAAACTCACAGTGGTGAGATATTCTGTAGCTAAAGGTAATGTGTCAGCCTGTTAATAATGAACTTATATAAAATGGGGCTCATATATAGACATATGCATAAGCTCTAATATGGGTGTTTTGAATGAATCATCACCTTAGAAAGTGCTGGCCATTTCGTTGTGTTAGGCTTTTAAACATCCACAATAACCATATTTTGCATTCAGTTTCAACTTGCGTTCATCAAAGTGAGGTGAGTTTTAAAAGCATTATACTGTTTTGATGTTAAGTTTGGTTAGAGGGACAATAGAGCCCTACTGTAGGTACCTGATGGTGACCTGAGTGACCTGATGGTCATTAGCGAGTTGGGTACGACCAACGCATGTCCAAAGTGAATAAAATGAGATGACTGTGACTCAACGGTCACGTGGAATTTTACTGTGCCCATGACTCATGAGRGCCGGTAATACGGTCACCGCAACAGCCCTAACCCAGACTTTAGTTCAGACATTTGGGACAGAAACAGGGACAGAGATTCTTAGAATCAGCTCACTGCTGTGACAGTGAGTGACACACTCAGCCACCAGGTCTCTGACAGCCCCTCGGGCTCCATCTGAAGTGTCCAGAGCAAGTTCTGTTAGTTCATCTGGGTGACCCAAACCCCACCTCACCCCACCCAGGCCCACTCYGAGCTGGGGAACAGAGGGGACAGTTGGTGCTGGCAGAAAGCTGACCTTTAGTGCAACACACGTCAGTCAATACGACTGTGGGTCTGGGCGGGGGGCGGGATGGGGGCGAGCAGAGCCCTGTGTGTGTGACAGAGCGAAAACAAACCCCACAGGGGAATCATGTCCACAAGTTCTTTACAGCCACTGACATTGAGCTAATTGACTGACCTGGTCATGTAATGAAGGGAGCATGAATCGTAAAGGGAGAGAGGGAGGGGACAACTTGGGAGAGAGGGAGGGTATAACGTGGGAGAGAGGGAGGGGACAGCGTGGGAGAGAGGGAGGGGACA
>NC_036844.1:23306663-23307650 GCF_002910315.2 Salvelinus sp. IW2-2015
GGGAGAGAGGGAGGGGACAGCGTGGGAGAGAGGGAGGGGACAGCGTGGGAGAGAGGGAGGGGACGGCGTGGGAGAGAGGGAGGTATATGACCGACAGGAAAAAGGAAACTCAAACTATTTGTGGCTTGTTTTGGGCAAACTTTGTGGTTGGTATTTGACCAGATGCAGTGTGGTTCCATTTGATCAGATTTCTTGGTTGACAAATCTCAGTTATAAGGGTATGTATCAACTTGATGATAAGGGTGAGCCAGTGAGAGGTAGTGGGCACACACTGGTTCTACAGAGATACAGTGCTCTGTGTCTAGAGAGAGACTCAGCTCTAATAGAACTGGTTCTAAATAGAGATCAGTACTTTCTGTGTCTTAAGAAGAGACTCAGGCAGCTCATAATAGAATGGGTTCTATAACAGAATTACAGTGCCTCTTGTGTCTAGAGAGAGAGCCTAGCTCTAATAGAACTGGTTCTAAAGAGATACAGTGCTCTGTGTCTAGAGAGACTCAGCTCTAATAGAACTGGGTCTAAAGAGATACAAGTGCTCTGTGGTCTAGAGAAGAGACTTCAGCTCTAATAGAAAATGGTTCTATTAGAGATACAGTAGCTCTGTGTTAGAAGAGACTCAGCTCTAATAGAATGGTTCTATAGAGATACAGTGCTCTGTGTCTAGTAGAGAGACTCAGTCTAATATACTGGTTCTACAGAGATACAGTGCTCTTGGTGTCTAGAAAGAGAGAGAGCTCATAATAGACTTGTTCTACAGAGATCAGTGCTCTGTGTCTAGAGAGATAGCTCATAATAGAATGTTTCTAACAGGAGATACAGTACTTGTGTCTAGAGAGAGAGAGCTCTGAGATACTAGGTTTGATAAAGCAGAGTAACCAGTAGCTCTGTGTCTAGAGAAGAGAGGCTCTAATAGAAATTGGTTCTATAATGATCCAGTGCTCTGTGTCTAGAGAGAGAGCTCAAATAGAACTGTTCTACCAGAGATAA
>NC_036844.1:23310467-23312083 GCF_002910315.2 Salvelinus sp. IW2-2015
AGCTCAAATAGAACTGGTTCTATAGAGATACAGTACTCTGTGTCTAGAGAGAGAGCTCTAATAGAACTGGCCCCTTCAGTCTTTTCTCCGTCTCTCTTATCTTTCTTTCCTCKACTGAGTGTGACTCACTCTCACCAGAATACCTGTCTTCCCTTCTGGGTATTTGAGAAGGAGGCTCGCCCAGGAAAGTGTTTTAAGCGTCTACGTGACTTTGTAGCAGAGGGCTGTACTCAACTAAACAGTTATGAAAACAAGCCGTTTGCTTGCCTCAGAACATTTTGTCCCTATCTGTTAATGCTCGTCAAGAAATGATGTCCAATGGCAGACTAAACAATTGGATTTTAGGGGCTTAGTGGGGTAAAGAAGAGCCTACTGGATGTCTCCTCAGTTGGTGTGTATTGCGTTAGATTTCTGTGTGTGAGCGTGTGTGTGGACTGCGTTGATTATCTCCAACTTCATCAGAGAGTGGACAACTGTCACTCCAGCTGTGCTCGAGAGCGTTTTGGAATTAGGGCTGTGTGTGAATCCACACAGCTGAGCCGCAGCTCCGTCCTGGAATCCTGTGATCTATTGCTCTATGCCTTTCACTATTCATTGTCCTCTATCAGGTGTAAAGTATTCCTGTGGCCTGTGATTTTGAAGAATCGCTGTGTCAGAAATAGCGGGCACGGCAGATGCCTGTAACACAAGCTGATAATGAGCTTATTTTGACACCTCCCAACCATCTGTTCCTGTGTATTGTGATATGCAGAGAAGACACGTGTATGAGCCTGATAATTACACAACCACAGTTAGTGGCCGGCGCATCTCACCCGACATCGCCACTCTCCCAGCTCCATGATTCAAACTCAGACGCACGGATGCACTGTACGCATCTGATACCGCGGGATGAGACACACACACCAGTGGGCTCCACACCTGGGACCAGGGCCTCATCAGCTATCAGCTGGTGGATCTGAGGACAGCGGCGGAGGCAGGCAGACATTAGAATTAAGGTTGTGTGTTTTTCTCTAGACCTCCCTCTGGCCTGCTCAGATGTCTCTGGGTTTGAACAGAGCCTGTGATCCTTTTAGGGAAAGATAAGCCCATACCAACTCATATCAGAGATGGTACATGAGTGTGCTATCAACAGGCATCATTACTGTTCTCTGTCTCCCCAGCTGTCGACCTCTACCTTTACAGTACATGTCAASCACCGGCCCCTCCCCTCCTCTTTACACAGTTGTGTGCCTCCAGGAAGACATGCAGGGCCTTCAGCCTTCCTGTTTGTGTGCTGCTGAGGCCTGGGAAATCAAGGAAAGGCCAGGAAAGTGAGGGGAAATAGACACACACACACTAGACACACACACACTAGCTCACACACACACACGCACACATMTATGCACTCTTGTGCACGCACACACACAAAAACACACACACGTGCACATACGAAAACACAGTACATGACCAGATCAGGCTCTTTTTTACATAACCGATAACACAAATCTGTGTCCTATTGCCATCATGGTACCACCTTTTATCAAGCCAGAGAGTTGGAGTCGTTCCATCACTACTACTGGTCAGTGAAAGCCAGAGAGTTGGAGTCGTTCCATCACTACTACTGGTCAGTGAAAGCC
>NC_036844.1:23312949-23318028 GCF_002910315.2 Salvelinus sp. IW2-2015
CTGTGTGACACGTGTGTCTGTGACCTGTGTGACACGTGTGTCTGTGACACGTGTGTCTGTGACCTGTGTGTCTGTGACGTGTGTGTGTGTGTGACATGTGAGTGTGTGTCCTATCCCCTCTGCGCTCCGCATGGATGGATGTTTTCCTCTGATGTTCAGGTCCATATAGTTTCACAGCCCCTGGCGGAGGTCCTATGGGGGGATGTGAAGAAGCAGTTGGAGGGAGACAGAGGGAGAGCTGTGCTGCTGCTGCCTCATGAATCAAGCTCTCTGGCTGATCCTGTGACCCCCTGCTGTCTACGTTGACCCCTTGGTCGTATCTCACCCTGTGTCATGCGTCTCTGAGCTGCACACCAACACCACACACATACAAGGTGTTAATTGGCCCACGTTGGCCGAGGGAGGGTCGAAGGGTCAGTTGGTCTTATAGTGTGTGTGTGTGTGTGTGTGTGTATACACTCTGTAGGCCTACATAGTTATTCTTATATCTTCAGTCTAATTGTAGCCTTAGATAAAGTGTATCTGATGTGGATTTAATGCCGAACAGAGAATAAGTGGCTGATGACAGCTTGACATGGTGACTGTCGGGAACGTGTCTGTCCCTCTCTCGATCACTGGAGTTAGTTAAGACTGCAGCCTGCAGACGGACTGCTCTGATGTCAACTGTAGAGCTGTGTGAGGAGTTGACCCTGTGACCCCGTCCTGTCCACCAGCCTACTTGTTAAGGCTTGCCTGCCTACCTGGCTCTCCATGGCCCAGGAACAGACCTCTAATCCTGGCCTCCTCCTCTTCTCTCCCAGCTCTATCCCTGAGGTACAGGGAAAGGGGGAGGAGGGAGAAGAGAGAGAAGAGTGGGGGAGGGGGAGCGGAGATATTCTGCAGGGGATTGTGGGAACCCACTGATAAAGGCTTGCATCTTAATCCCTRCTAAGGCCTGTCTCACAGCATACMCTGGGCCTTTACGTGATCATTAAGGGTGTGTGTGCGTTTGTGTTTGTGTGTGTGTTAAATATGCTAATATTCTGATGGGATTGCCGCGGTTCCTCTTCTGCAGTCGACAAGCCACCTATTCTTCAGCTGTATAATATGTGAAGGATACACTTCCCTTCATCTCATTTACAGTAACACAAAGTCACATAGCAGAGAGTCTGTATTCTTGGTAAGTATATTAAATACACTAATTACCTAGCTATAATGCTCCCTCTCCCACAAAAAGAGTCTCCCTCCTCCCTGGTTTTCCAGTCGGTTATTACTTAGGCCCCTCTGCTCTGAATCTACCACCACAGGCTTTACTGGAATTTGGCAGAGGCAAGGCGTTCATCTTGTTTCAGTGTTTTATGAGTCTGATGTGTACGTCTGTAATTGCGGTTATGGGTGATTAAACTCCCGATGCCCCTCAGGATCCTCGGGCAGCTATCGCTCAGCGTCAGGCCCACTGCAGGCTCCGGGCTCCGGGCTGCAGCCTGTAATTGATTCCTCTATGTGCGTCCCTGAAATAAAGCTGATTGAAAGAGCATCGAATCAGCCCGTGAGTTTGTGTGTGTTTTGCTAGCTCAACCTCTGAGATGAGAGGCCCATAGATAAGAGAAAAGAGGACGGGTGTAATTTTGGAAGAACGGTGTAATCTGTAAACATGTTGTTGTGTGTGTGAGAGAGAGATTGGGTGAGTGGAGAGAGGAATGTGTGTATGCATACAGTACAGTCTATCTTATTTAGGAATTTCATTTGTGTGTGTGTGTTAATGTGTTTATGCCCATTCAGGCCTGTGTGTGTGTGTATCTTTGTATGCGTACAGTTTGATTCTCGGTGTGTGTATATACAAGGAAAAAGGGAGG
This sequence comes from Salvelinus sp. IW2-2015, assembly GCF_002910315.2. NCBI lineage: Eukaryota > Metazoa > Chordata > Actinopteri > Salmoniformes > Salmonidae > Salvelinus > Salvelinus sp. IW2-2015. The sequence goes on from NC_036844.1 coordinate 23,314,785, forward strand.
CCTTGGGGCTTGCTAGCTTTCTGGCCTAATTGGCATGGTAATCATGTCTCTGTGGGTGGGATAGAGGATATGGGATGATGTGTATGATGGGAAGGTTCCATGCCTTATCTCTAGAGAAAGTGAGCGACCGCAGCCCCACTGAACTCCTCTGATCTCCAGCTTGGCCTGGCCTGACTCAGCTCCTCTGATGAGGGGAGCCTGTTTTCTCTGGTCCCCCAGTCAGACCAGCACACTGTGACCCTCGCCCCCGAGGGAGGTGGAGGGGAATCCCACATCACATCCCCCCTGCCCAGCGGGGCTGTTTGTGATGGCAGCCTGGGCTCATACAGGAGAATGGATGGGAGAGGGTAGAGAGGATGGAGTGAGCGAAAGAGGAGAAGTAATGGAAGGTCAGAATAGTTCCTAGAATAGAATGAGGAGAAGATTATTCAGAAAAAGAAGAGAGAATTGGAGAGAGGGCCGCAGTGGAGCGTTGTTGAGCACTGACTGTGGACCAAGGCTGAGCCTCCATTTTGTGTATGAAAGAGTAAAGCGTTTTCCTGTTGTGATCGACGTTGTTGCTTCCTTCTTCTATTTGGTCCACATTAAGGTGGTACACTGAGAACACAGTTGATGATGAAGTATTTTACTCTCTCAAACACTGATTTCTCAAGACTAAGTAGTTTCCCTTTTTAAAGTTTGGCCGTTCATGTGATTTTCTGGAAAAACCCAAGTTGAAGCTCCTTTTGAAAGAAGTCTGGTTGGACTGTGTTTGTTGGCCTGCTGCCAGTAACAATGGAAGCATGAGGAAGTCGGCAGCCTCCCTCCATGTCTTCTGTGCAATGTTGTTCAGATTGACTCTGTCAGGCCAGCCTTTGAGGCCTGGGATCCAGGTGGTCTGTACCCTGTGCCCCCAGGCCCTATATGCCCACAAACATGCCAGGCATCAGCAGCTTCCTCCTGGGGTGGCGGTGTCCTCCTGGACAAATCACAACGCTCCAAACTGTGGGCATATCCATCAGGAGCCAATGAAAAACACCCGTTTCTCTGGAGCAAAACCCAGTTTACTTGGTCTCTGTCACCTAGCCAATCAAAACACTCGATTCATGGGCATTCGGGGCCTCGGAGGCACAGGCAAATAAATATGAATTAAATCACATGGGAATAAACGTTTCCAGAAAATGTATTTCCCAGTGAGAATATCACAACAAATGCACATCAATGTTCCATAGCGTGCCATTAGAAAAGCAACCTTTAGATAGGACTGAGAGCCCGTTGTTCTGTGGAGAGCCTTTCAAAGTAGGGCGGCAGGTAGCCTAGTGGTTAGAGCATTGGGCCAGTAACTGAAAGGTTGCAAGATCAAATCCCAGATCTGACAAGGTGAAAACCTGTCGTTCTGAACAAGGCAGTTAACCCACTGTGCCTAGYCTGTCATTGTAATTAYGAATTTGTTCTTAACTGACTTGCCTAGTTAAATAAACTATGACTACCTTTTAAGAAGTATTACAGGTTTGGAGTCATTAAAGCAGGGAGAGGAGTTTGGGAATGGTGTGTGTGAGTGAGGAATACAAGCATGTATTATTAAGGATTAGGCTCTTACATCTTTGTCCTCTCCTAAAATAAAAGCTGTCCAGCTCTGCCAGGAGAAGAGATGAGCTCTTCAAAAGGCAAGCTGAGCTCAGACACACTGAAAAACCTCTGGGATGGCTGATCTTACCTGCTCACCAGAACTTTCTCATAGGGGCCCAGATAGAAGATCTCTCACTCCTCTTGACTGACCTGCGACAAAATACAAAATGAGGGTGTTGAGATCAACATGTTAAAAATCTCCTGTCCTGTCTCAGAGGGGCCCAGATAGATGACCATCTGCTTCAGACAGAATTTGTTCTTAACTGACTTGCCTAGTTAAATAAAGGTTAAATTGAAAAAGATATATGTCTAAAAAAAAAACTGAAGGAAGTATCTCTCCCTCCTCATGACTGACTGAGACATCTGTTTATTAATGACTGTCTGAGACCTACTGTGCTCAACAGAAACCTTTCCCTGGAGTAATACAGTCACATACTTTAATTTCACTTTCCAACACCTCTGTGTGTGCTCAGTGTTTGTGTTTTTGTTGTCTAAATGCCAGTGGCAGCAGCAGCGAACYCTGGTCACGTCCCTGCCAGCACCCTCCGCCTGCATAATGAAAGAGAAACATGATGAGAGGGTGAAAACGTGAGCAGCAGAGGAACAAAGGGAGACAGAGGGACAGATAGGGAGAGTAAAGGAGGAAGAGAAGGAGGAGAGGAAGCTGACGCAGGCCTCTGGAGATGCAGGCAGGGATCCTTCAGCACTGAGCCCAGTGCGTCTTCCCAGGACTTAAAAGACAGACTCTCCCAAACCGGGATTATCATTCTCCTCTAGGGACCCCCTCTGATGAACAAACACACAGAGAGATGGATAGAGAGAGAGAGAGAGAGAGAGAGAGAGAGAGAGAGAGAGAGAGAGAGAGAGAGATTAGAGAACATTGATCTGGTCCACTTATGTGAGCCTTTAGGATTTATCGCCTCAACTTCCCATTGGTCAGCAGCGGTTTGTGTCATCATTGAGCTCTTCTTAATCTTTGCGAAAGAAATGTGTGCTTCCCTTTTGTTGAGACTGAACAGAAGCTCACTATCTAACTGGGGGCCTGTTCTCAGATTTGGGTGAGCTGCAAGACGGTGGAGGGTGCTCGAGGTTCAGAACTCTGAGTTGTTTTTCACACCCGAATGCTTCCAACCGGCTGCGAAGGGTAGCTGGGGCCACCTTTGATTAATTGGGCGTTGGTGTAGTCTTATTAATGTTGTTGGTCCGACGGAAGGGTGTTTGTTCTGGGTGGTTGAAGGTTGGTCATCTGGCTGGATGTCTTTGGTGAATGTTGCTGGAACGTGGGTCCCTTTTTGGTTTGGTTGTGCCTTTTACGCCTCGTCCCTGACTTAGTATGTGTACGCTGAAACCTCAATACGCTTCTGCTAGCCAAACATTCATATCCATGGTGTTCTATATTGGCGTGAGAGAGAGACAGGGGATCATCCTTCAATAGGAACCCTCACTATATTTGATGATTCTGTTTGTCTTGAATCACAACTGCCCCCCTCCACAGTTCGTGTCCCTTTACGACCCCCTCCTGGTTTATGTTGTTATTTGTGTGCTGAGAGTTGACGGAAATGTGCAAAGCACACATTCGATATGACACACACACATGCCCCCCCCCCCCCCCCCCAGTGAGGCGCGTGTGTTCCCC
>NC_036844.1:23318561-23329853 GCF_002910315.2 Salvelinus sp. IW2-2015
TGACTCGCGAGGCCTCTTCCTGCAGCACGTAGACACATAGTTTCCCAGAGCAGCCCCCCCCATCTCCCCTTCAACTCCCCCTCAGTCTCACCCTTGGGGCCTGGACTGGAGGACTGCCTTCTCTATGTTTCTGGGGAAGGCTGGGGCTGGCAAACCCACCCTGCGGCCCCCTTGCTGCTCTGTTCCAGCACAGAACAGGGCCAAGAGCCAGATCATTCTACATTTGGGTTTCATTACACAGAGCCCCAGCACTGCACAGCCCAGAAGAAAATAATAATATTCCCGAATAAAACTGGGGGAGAAAAAAATATTTCAAAGGCTTGTTATATGGTCAATAAATTCAGGCTTCCCACTGAAACAGATCACATTCTTTTTTGTTTTTCCAAAATGAAACGGGAACCAGGTTCTTTTGTCTTTCTGACGCAAATTGAAAAGGATCTGTTATCCTAAATGATATGTAAACCCAGCTTTGTGTAAGAGAGAAATTATAGTTTTTATGAACCATTATAATATCGCTCTCAAACCTACAAGGGTATATGTGGAGTGATGTGTAGAAACATCTGCTCTGGACAGAGACCAAGGACGAATCCTACACACACACACATAATCAAATCCACACGTACACATACGCCGATACACGTTTTCAAAGTTTCCCCCATGTAATCTATTAACACAGAAACTGAGGCCAAGGCTCTTGCTATCATTAGCATTTATTACCTTCATCAGATGTATTCACAACCCCTCTCTGAGTACTTATACGGAAAGTATTCAGACCCCTTGACTTTTTCCACATTTTGTTACCTTGTTACCTCTCTGTACTTTGCTCCGTTCATCTTTCCCTCGATCCAAACTAGTCTTTTAGTCCCTTCCGCTGAAAAACACCCCCACCACATAGTGCTGCCAACACCATGCTTCACCGTAGGGATGGTGCCATTATTCCTCCAGATGTGATGCTTGGCATTCAGGCTAAAGAGTTTCATCTTGGTTTCATCAGACCAGAAAATATTGTTTCTCATGGTCTGAGGGTCCTTTAGGTGCCTTTTGGCAAACTCCAAGCGGGCTGTCATGTGCCTTTTACTGAGGAGTGGCTTCCGTTTGGCCACTCTACCATAAAGGCCTGATTYGTGGAGTGCTGCAGAGATGGGTGTCCTTCAGYAAGGTTCTGCCATCTCCACAGAGGAACTCTGGATCTCTGCCAGAGTGACCATCGGGTTCTTGGTCATCTCCCTGACCAAGGCCCTTCTCCCCCGATTACTCAGTTTGCCCTGGTGACCAGCTCTAGGAAGTCTTGGTGGTTCCACACTTTTTCCATTTAACAATGATGGAGGCCACTGTGTTCTTGGGGACCTTCAATGCTGCAGAAATGTTTTGGTACCCTTCCCCAGATCTGTGCCTCAWCAKAATCCTGTCTCGGAGCTCTARGGACAATTCCTTCAACCTCATGGCTTGGTTTTTGCTCTGACATGCACTGTCAAATGTGAGACRTTATATAGACAGGTGTGTGCCTTTCCAAATCATGTCCAATCAATTGAATTTACCAAAGGTGGACTCCAATCAAGTTGTAGAAACATCTCACGGATGATCATTGGAAATAGGATGCAGTTGAGCTCATAGAAAATGGTCTGAATACTTATGTAAATAAGGTATTTCTGTTTTTTTWATTTGCAAAAATMTATAAAAACCTGTTTTCACTTTGTCATTATGGGGTATTGTGTGCAGGTTGATGAGGAATTTATRATTTAATAACAATTTTAAAATAAGGCTGTAACGTAACAAAATGTGGAAGGGGGGTCAGAATTCTTTGCGAATGCACTGTAGTAGAATAGTGGAAGAGGCTCACTACAGAAASAGCCAGTCGTCTGTTAGACTGTTAGATGCCTCAGTGTGGTCTGACCAGTAGAACGAACGGCCATTCTGTTTTTATTCCCTAATAATTGTCATAATTCATAACTGTGGTTGGATGGTTTTATTAGACCTCAGTCCTACTCAGACATGGTTTCAGCCCCATAGCCTACTGTATCCTCCTCCTCCCTCTTAAGGTTTCCTGTTCCCTCTCTCTGTCTAATTGCCTAGACTTGAGTGGCGACTAAATAGACTCTGTGGTTTTCCACTGAAGAGTTCTTCAGGCCTGGGGAAGGCACAGGTCCTGACCACCAGACTCCCCTCARGCCTCATAAAAGCAGAGGCTGCAGGGCCCCAGCTACCCTGCAGGGTGATGCATGGGAAAAACAACTCAGAGCTCCTCAGGCCCAGACTGCTGCAGCTCACCCTTCTGGGGCCTCAGTTTAGATAGCGAGCTTCTCATAAGGACACATTTTTGATGGTGACCATTGGAAGTGAGAATGAATGGGACAGCTGTTCTGAACCAGTTGTAAATTATAGTTATAATCTAGCCTGTTTCTTTTTGATATCACACTTTGTCCGAGTGTGTGTGTGTGTGTGTGTGTGTGTGTGTGTGTGTGTGTGTGTGTGTGTGTGTGTGTGTGTGTGTGTGTGTGTGTGTGTGTGTGTGTGTGGTGTGTGTTTGGCAACAAGGCGGGTAGATAAGGCTCTCAGCTGTGATTTGATCTCTAGTGCTTGCATACAATTTCAGATAGCCAACAAAGAGGAAGCTCAACATTGAATCATAGCTTCCTGGCTGCCCCGAATCACCGTGTTTACTGCAAGCATATTACAGAGAACACACAAATAGTCCCTGCAATGAGCAGCTCTTGCAGCCATGTGACCATGTTGAGAGCCCTACTGTACTGTAATCAGAGCTGTGTCGTGTCCACTCGGTTAAAGGAAACCTGTAAAACAATAAGCTAGCCTATCTTCCTAATAATAGTAGGTGATCCACAGAGGAGCTGAGAGCAGGCTCTTACAGCTCTCACGTAATCATCCATCTATGGAGTAAAACACTTTTTTTCTCTCTAAGAGATTGATCTCCATCCTGTTCTGTTCTGTGTAAAAGCAGGGCTGCCTACCTAGCGCTAGCTGTTAGAGGCGTATTTACGTAGCGCTGCCCTGCCTCTGACAAGGTAATGAGTCTTCAGAGAGCCCAGGGGAGGCCGGGCTGACCTGGCAGCAGCAGATGTAATCATCTTCTCCGGGGAGGACTCCACAGGTTGTCCTGCTTCAGTAATTACCTTTACATGTAATGTCTCGCTCCCGCTCTAATCAACTCATCCATTGTGAGGCAGATAGAGCTCCGGAGGAGAGGAGAGTGGTAGGGCTTGGGGACGCTGCAGCCTGCATCTCTGATGTACAAATATGCATCCCACTGGGCACAGACGTCAGTTCAACGTCTAGTTTTGATTTACATTTGGTTGAGTTGACAACTAATGCAAATTCAATGTGAAATAAAAATCACCATGTCTTTGGATTTAGGTTAAACGTTGGGTGAAAAAAATACGAAATTCCCTTAAGTTGATGACTTTTTGCAAATCCAATCAGTTTTCCATGTTGATTCAACGTCATCACATAGACTTTTGTTGTTGAAATGACATGGAAACAACTTTGATTCAACCAGTTTTTGCCTGGAGGAATGTGCCTCCCCGGCTTGATGAGTGTGATTCCCAGGCTGTCACACAAAGGAATGGCACGTCATAGCTTCAGCTGAAGGGCTCAAAGGGACATGGGGAGAWATGAGGGGAGGCTGTGAAGGAGTTTTCAGGTACATGCGGAGATGGATTTGGACTGAAAGGATATAGTGGGTGTGTGTGTTTGTGTGTGATCTGACCTGTCAGGATTTGAACTTCTGGCCATGTATTGGTCTGGCCATGAAGATGACGGAGTGTGTGACTGTACAGTAAGACAGATCCCATGGACTCACTGATGGAGACAGGAACACTGATATGATAGAGATCCCTGTCATGCTACATGAAACTGAACATTTGCATTGCCCCGAATCCCTTACAAATACCTGCTCTTTTTATCAATACTGTGCCGAGTTCATCCAGAGAATCGCTCTATCAGACGTCCCTGCATTTGGCCGCTCTCCAAACTCCTAAATCAATTTCACTCAGTAGGAAGCTCTCCAGAACAGATCAACCTCTGTGGCAGCCAGGCACTCTGGATGGAGAGTGTAGTGTAGTGCTGCCTGGCCTGGCCCAGCTCTATCTACTCTGAGCAGCATCTGCTCTTTTGTTCCCCAGCTAGCGCTGCTGCTGGTGGGGCTGACTAGCTGTCTGGCTCACAGAGAGATGCCGTATCACCTCGGAGCGAAAGAGAACAATTAGGCCATATCAGCAGATCACAGTGTTGGCAGCAAGGCCACAGTTGGCGATAGCGCTGGTAATCTGCAGCTTAGCTGGCACTTAGACGTGGCCAACCGTGTCTCTGTCGCCTCTCCAGCCACTTCAGTCAGCCAGGCCGCTCCGCTCATTCTCTCATAGCCAGAGAAAAACGCTCTTTCTTCCGACTGATGGCACAGCCATGGGGAGAGGAGTGAGAGGGWCAGAGAGAGTTAAATCTTAATGAAGCCAGTTGTGTCAGCGGATAAAAGAAGAGAATGAGGTTATATCAACATTCCGTATCAAATGATGGTCGTTAGCGGCCCACCTACTGAGATGGTATGGGTGGTCTATTTGAGTTTCTTTCAGACACTTTTCCAGCATTGACGTTTTTCCCCCGTTTTTTCTTTCTTTCACTGTACATGTGGTTTGCAGACGGGATAGGGGCCTTTTCAGAAAGTGAAAGCGGGTTGAGGAGAGGAGAGGAGGAGGAGAGAGCAGAATAATACCTTTATTTAGGCTTCCCGGAGTCTCCCGCYACAGTTGCGGTTCTGCTGTCGGCTCGCATCTCCTCTCGTCATGACTGCCGGAGAAAGCAATAGCCGTCACCCTGAGCCCCCACCTACCCCACACCCTMTCCTTTCTTGCCAGCTCCCCCTTGCCATAGAGTAAACACATCAGGCTGGAACATTTACTCTGACTGCTTAAACTGTGTGGACCAGATTAGCCTGTTTATACAAACCCAGAGAGAGAGTCTCCCTGATTAATGAGCAAACACTCGCGCGCATACTCACACGCAAAGAAAATTGTCCTGCATTGAGAAAGTCATCARAATAAACAGTGCAGCAGTTAAATTATTGATAGCGAGTGTGAGGAGTATCATAATAAAAGTCTCATAAATATTGTTAACACGTACACAGAAGTCACTTTTCTCGCCAAGCATCCTGGATAAAGTGCCATGGTAGTTGCTTGTCATTTCTCGGCGGATTCAGACGTCGTAGGTAAAACACTCCAAATGAGCATGCCAATATCTTCATTTCCTTTCATTTTTGTTTTTGGGCCCTGGAATTATGCAACAGCGGTGTGGGCGTCTTTGGATTGGGTTCTGTTTTCTCTCCCTCATACCTGTGAATACACCAGAACCTCCCTGAGAAATGCTAATGACGGCTGTTTCATCCTCACTGCTGCGGCTGCCCTGCGCCGTGCTCACTCTGGGTCTTCAAACCGCCATTCCTCCTKCCTCCAAACATCTTTGTGAGTAATAGATTTTGCGCGGAGCCTCAAAAGAGGGAAGTGGCTGCACAAGGCTGRGTCGATAAGAAAGCCCAAACTCAAGTGCTGGTTTATGAGCCTAGCCGCTGTAATGAGGCGGACAACGTGTGAATGATTCACCAAGAGGATGAAGGCTCCCGTTGGTCTTGATGCTGAGTACAAGGCTGTGAAAATCTGTGAAATGATCTCGTTTTTCCTGGACTGGTTATCAGCGATGGCATCATTTCTGGAGTGGACCGCTGCCATAAGAGCAGTATGGAAAACCCATTGTGCATAGAGTCTGAGCCGGGACCCTGCCAAGGTGGCATACGGCTCTGAGGCTCCTCTCGTTGTCAGTGTTATGCCTCCTGGAAATCTATCTCTTTATGACATTGTTAAGGATCTGAAGAGGCCTATGGAGGGATGTGGGTATAATGGGGTTGGGAACTTAACCATGGGTTGGCATTTGCTGTGTGTATCCCAATGATAGAGTGAAGGGACTGGAGAGAGTGGGTGTGGTGGGGATTGACATTGAGTCATCCTGACTCTGCAGGAAGAATGAGTGCATCATGAAAATGACGTCGGTGATTTCCATGGATTTCGAAGAGTCTGTTTTGTTGTCACTTTATCCCCCTCCCTCCCCCACATCCTCCAACCAAATCTCCCCGGTGGCGTTGGGTAGTTGAATTATGGAGGATGGCAGTTGGAGAGGGAGATGAGAGAAGCGCTAGGAACAGACTCTGTGTTCCTGAGGTTTTAGGTCCTCTCCGTTTGGGTCCGGTTACGGGGTGTTCTTATTCATAATGCAGGACCCCCTGATGGTGGCAGAAGCACTTTAACACAGAGCTGATGGGCTGGTGGTGCTTTAGGAATCCATCAGAAATCCCACCACTGCCACTAACACGCCTCTGAAAGCACATGGCCTAGAGAGTTATGACTCATGAGTCACTGACTCACTGGTTCTATGTGTTGAAACAAATAATCCCTCTTCTTTCAGAACTGAACTAGACCCTTATAGGCCCTATGTCTGAACACCAGTACACTAACAGGATCCAACCAATTGACTGTCTCTTCACAGAACTCTCAGAGCACAGACCAGGCTTTGTAAGAATGGGCTTGGTTTTATTAAACTCTCTGCCTCAGAGGAATGCAAAGTGGCTTTGTTCTCCGTGCATGATGATACTGTAACTGTTCCAGACAGATAAACTAAATGTGATCCTTCTGTGGCTCAGTTATACACTATCAACCCCCAGAACAGAGGTGAAGGCAGAGAGAGAGAAAAGCAAGGAAGAAAGACAGAAACAGAGAAAGAAGGAATTGGTCTGTAGCTCAGTTAGTAGCGCATGGTGCTTGCAATGCCAGGATAGTGGGTTTGATTCTGGGTCCACCCATACTTAAAATGTATGCATACATGACTGTAAGTAATTTGGATAAAAGGAGGGAGAGAGAGAAGCAGGACAATTAATAAATTAACCCAATTTATTTTCAAGTGCAGACATTAGTCATGCAGTCAGGTCTCTGGCAGGATCCCACTGCTGTGTGAGGTCCAGGACCTGGGCTCCTCCCCTCCCTCCTTTCACATCTCTGGGGGTGTGCTCCCCTGACCCTCCCACCCACTCCCATTTATCTCTGGGACACCCTTCACCTAACTCCCCTCCCCAGCCTCCTCCCAGTCCGACTCCTGTATACAGCAGTCAGGCCTCATGTCACAGAGTAGAATACTGAATGCCCCAAACACCTCCCCTCTCATCTCAGCTCTTATCACATCCTATAAACAACATAACACAGCTCAGCTGAATGAGAGGACCTGGCTGGTTTCCACAAAGAAAGCACACTGAGGGAGGGAGGGAGAAAAAGCACAAGGGAGAGTCCTGCCTGTGTGGAGTGTTTAGTGTTGCACTCTGCCGCCTCCTGCCTTTGAGATGGGCGCTAATTTCCTCATTTGTATCTGTCAGTTGTGCTTCTGNNNAGAGAGAGAGAGAGAGAGAGAGAGAGAGAGGACAGTTAATAAATGAACCCAATTTCTTTTCAAGTGCAGACATTAGTCATGCAGTCAGGTCTCTGGCAGTCTTCCACTGCTGTGTGAGGTCCTGGGCTGTGCTTCTAAGGAGGCTCTCCTCTCCTTCCTTCCTTCCCTCCCTCCTTTCCTCCCTCCCTTCCTTCATGTCTCTGGGGGCGTGCTCCCCTGACATTCACCCCCCCCCCCGTTTATCTCTGGGACACCCCCCACCCCACTCCCCTTCCCAGCCTGCTCCCAGTGCGACTCCTGTATAGTGTCAGGCCTCCTGTTACAGAATGAGAATACTGAGAGCCACCAACATCTTCCGTCTCAGCTCCTATCACATCCTATAAAACAAATTATGCAGTAACACATCAGCTGAAGGAGAGGACTTGGTTGGTTTCTACAAAGACATCACACATACGTAGGGAGGGAAGAAGGGGGAAAGCACAAGGGAGAGTCCTGCCCGTGTGGAGGGTTTAGTGTTGAACTCTGCCGGCGCCTGCCTTTGAGATGGGCCCTAATTTGCTCATTTGTATCTGTCAGTTGTGCTTTTGTGTGCCCAGCAGCGTGGGCCAATCAACAGCCTGGGACAGGCAGGCAAGGCTGAAAGCCTCTCAGAACAAGAGAACTCAAACACTTTTATTCCCCATCAAAACATGAGTCAACCTTTTGTATTGGCACAGAGGGGACCTGGATGCCTGCCACACATGTTTTGGATGCTGCCACCGTTTCCCCCCCCACTCCCTCCCTCATCTCCAGCTTTCTTTTACACTCTCTTATCTAATCTTGTGAGCATATTTGTTTTATGTGCGGTGCAGGTAGTACAAACGGTCGCTGGAACTTGCCCTGTTTCTTCAGACGACTTGTAAAACATGTTTCGCTTCCCAGCTCAACAGGTCGGGACAGAAATGAGTGTGTGGAAGAGAAAACGGGTTGGAATGAAAGCATAGTGAGCTGCTAGTAGAGGGCTAGTAGAGCTGGGAGGAGCTCAGGCAGCTATAGCGGATACGATAGTAAGAGACCCAGTAGAGGCAGGATAGAAGCACCAAGGTATATATTGATTGGATTTTCCTTGCTGCCTTTGAAGAGAATTTAGAAAATGGTTAGCTCCGCAGTGTCACTCTGTGACCTTGGTGACAGAGACTGCAGTGGTGGCAGTACCGTCCCACTACCCCCACCCTGTCTGTCCCCTCTTCTAACAGCTGTGCCCCTCTCTGGGGGGGATTAGAGCCAGAGCCCTTTTCATCCATCTGTAATCCTGCTCTGGCATCCCCACCCACTCACTCGCACAAGAACACACAAGCAAGCGCCACTTAGGCTTGGTGGGCAAACACACACACAAGCACACACACAGGAGCACACACACACATACAGCACACTGTACCCATTTATGATAAATTAGGTTAACTTAACTAAATGGAGTCATACACTTATGACTAAACACAGAATCAGCCTCAGGCAAGGCAAGGTCAGCACTCAGCAGACATACAGTCATGTTCTTATGTCTTCCTGCTCTGGTCTCTTCACTGAGCCCTGGTCCCCTGCTAACAGCCAGAGAGAGAGAGAGGCTTGAGTTGCCCCACATCCTGGCTCTCACTCATCCCCCTGAGGGTTAGGGCCTGCCRGCCTCAGCCTGGGCSTCCTCTCCRCTCTCTCTGTCAGCTAACCAGCACCCCCCACCGAGGCCCCACATTGACAGATTGGCAGCTCTAATACCACAGCCTGCTTTATCACCCTGAATTAAAACCCAATTGGAGGATGGATTTGAGGAACTGCTGGCTCAGACAGAGCTTCTTTAGCAATGGGAAGAATAACATGTCATCATGAGGATGGAAGCACTTGAATATCATCAGTCCGAGGATTAATTATAGAACTGATATAGAGTTGGCCATTCATGGAAGAGTGTTTGTTTGGGAGTGGATAGGGCTGCCCCTCCCTCCCGTCCTGTGTATGTGACTGTGAGGTAGTGGCGTGTTTGCAGGAAGTGCTCGTGAAGAGAGCAGGATGCAGGGGAAGTGTTTGGCTGAGCTGAGCTGGCAACCTGGCTGCTGTTAGGAAGCCTGCTGACCAGGAGAGACTGAGGGGCGCAAAGCCCCATGCCCCCCTCTCACTGAGGAAATACCTCCAACACACACACACACACACTGGGCTGTGATGTCAGTGGGACAGAGACAAAGCGTTGCTGGAGAACGCTRCAAACTGGACTTGTTATTCTCAACTGTCACCTAATTGAGAAATCCATCAGTTTTATTTTGCTGTGCAGAAAAAGAGGAATTCAGCCCCCTATGAAACATGGCAGGATGGATGAGGCCTGCTCTACATTTGTTTGTCCATATCTGAGGATATTCTTTGCGAAGGTGCACTGAAAGCCAGCTTATGTTGTTAGCAACCTTGACAAAGTGGGTAGTGGACAGAYGCATAAAGGAGGAAGTGAAAGAAAGAGATTTGAGAGAGGGAGGGAGAGTGAGAGATATAGCCATAGTCATCATGTATAGCCCTGTCACCAAGCACAGAGTGATCTGCCTAATCTGTACATCCCACCTCCCCTCTCTTTCATATCCTCTGTGATGACAGCTGATAGCATAACGGACTGCCCACACTGGCATAACACCTTTTCTCTTGACCCCCCCACAAGGTCAGAGTTCGCCCCTGTGGTGCCAGGGCYTGTATAGCTTTGCTTTAGCTAATGAATAKATMTTTATTTGTAGGCCTATTTGGTCATCATTTTCTCATGTTAAGCKTAACTAACGTTTCACAAAGCTATACACAGTGTCACAATGCTGCCATCTTTAGACTGCTGGTTGGTGGCAATAATGTCATTATTTGTTCAGTGATTAATGTTGGAAATTCAAACATTGCAGATTGCAAAATGTATTTTCGATGCAACAGCATGCTAATCAGCTACCAATAGAATGTTTTGAATATACAACTGTCCTGTCCTGCTGGCTGAACCTGTATGACATGAGCTGTCCTCGTGCTCTCTCCCAGCTTGGATAGAAAGTTGTGCTTAAAACCAGTCCGTTAATGCCAAATAATACAGTCAGTCCAKCCTCAAATCTCTACTTTACTAGGGATTGTTTCATTATGCAGTGTACTATCTATAGCTGTATATTTAACTGCTATTTATACACATTTATAAAAATGGTGCATCAAATAGTCTAACAATGACGAAAAAAGTAGTCGGCTTGAGGATAAATTCAAGCACTATTTATTGTTGAACTCRCCTGGTCTCCTGAAGTCCTCCTGTGTTGTGTTCAACCCAGACTTTATTGAGAAATTGTGCATAATATGTTAATTGAACTGCACACAATTTAAACTTAGTCTGAAATGATGCCAAGATATACCAGAGGTAAGGGATTGTTGATGTTTGCAACCACACAACTCAAATGCTGGTTCACRAGTATGATCAAAATCGCAAAAGGCTTTTTTGTTCAAGCCCACAACAACGGTTGTCCGCTAAAGATGATCATCTGTTTGCATCTGCCAGTATCCAGACGACCTATTCCAAGAGCTTCCTATACAGTCCATCTCTTTCCGCAACGTGTTGAGGCGGACAATTAAGGACAATGAGAGGCTCAATTAAAGGTGTTGCAGAACTGCTGTATTTGAAGCACACCTCCCTTCTGTACAGTTTCCTTGCTGTTGCTATGGCAATAAAGCTGTTTTAACCATCCCTGTAACTGTTGCTTCTGTGGAGAAATCGTTTTCTCAACTAAAACTCATAAAGAACTACCTAAGAATCATTAGGCTCCCGGTCTGATATGTGCTTTTGAACACCTGACCACCTGTAAGTCATTGCACTGGCACCGTCGTAGCCTTGACCAC
>NC_036844.1:23330228-23330641 GCF_002910315.2 Salvelinus sp. IW2-2015
AAGAAACAAACACTTAGCTTCCTAGTACATATAGACATTTAAAAGGTTTCTGAATTACTTTTTGGAAGGTTACTGTCAAAATGATTTGTTAAATGTTTTWAAAAAWTGATTTTGATGACATGTGCATGGYCCCCCAGAGCTCGTGGGTCCCCTGCCTTGTGGGGGCTTTGGGGGTGTGCGGTATGCCAGTGACTGCCCGGCAATGAGTCACATAAAAAAATATATACTGTATATATTTGTCTCATGCGCCGAATACAACAGGTGCCGTAACCTTACAGTGAAATGCTTATGTATGACCCCTTAACCATCCATGCAGAGTTCCAAAAAAGTAAGTGAGAAAAATTGCTAAATAAACGAAAGAAAAATAGTAACAAATAAAATAACAATAAATACAAGGGGTACCGGTACTGAGT
>NC_036844.1:23331562-23332568 GCF_002910315.2 Salvelinus sp. IW2-2015
AGAGAGAGACAGGGAGAAGGGAGAGAGAGATAGAGAGAGACAGGGAGAAGGGAGAGAGAGATAGAGAGAGAGACAGGGAGAAAGAGAAGTTTCAGAGCTTAATAGACTCTGAGAGCAGAGGAAGGCTGTCCCAAGTGAAGCACAACTGTCTCTTTCTCGTCCTCCAGCCCTGCAGAGCAGAGCTCAAGTTCAGCTGTCCTGTTGAAAGGTCAGGATCAGGGTCGTGGCTAGGGCAGTTATGACTTGTGACCGCCACACCGGCTGTCACGAGTCATGCCAGCAGTCAAATTCTACATGACCGMTTAGTCACGGTAATTTGGCTTCTCCAAGCTCTGATGCTGCTGATGGTCATTAGTAGCCTACCAAACTTGCTAACTGCCTGGTACTCAGCACTATATTGTCCKTCTAATCACTCTGACATCAATGCAAATSTAATCTAAAATCTAATCAAACACTTCATGGGAGCCCATGAGCTCATGTTGCGCAACATTTCTATAGGCTATGCAATTTCGTGAGAAAACAAGAGTGATGGCCTCTATTAAATAGAGGAGGATCCCATCAGCTTTCTATAGGCTAGGCCTACTATATTTTTGGATCGACTTTCCTAATATTAAGCATATTGCTTATCTTTACAACAGGAGTGTAGCCTACCTGGCTGGCATGATAATAAACCATGGGTAAAAGAGTCCTCCATTCACTATTTAACTGCATAGATTACATGTATTTTTTCAAACAGCACCTGTTTCGAGACAGGTGCATGATAATGGTCCATTCTAAATCAAATCACCTTTCACACATATATTATTTAGTATGTGTAAAGACAAGATTCAACCAAGAATAATGTGATGGGTGACAATATTAGCCTATCACTTGTGAATGATATATTATCTCTTGTGAATGATATATTATCACTTGTGAATGATATATTATCTCTTGTGAATGATATATTATCTCTTGTGAATGATATATTATCTCTTGTGAATGATATATTATCTCTTGTGAATGA
>NC_036844.1:23333108-23336294 GCF_002910315.2 Salvelinus sp. IW2-2015
AATGATATATTATCTCTTGTGAATGATGCCCAGCTTAAGGTAAGAAGCAGCGCATGCTTTTCTTTGCGACTTTTTCAAATCATAGTCACACACCTCATGTAGCCTAGACCATAGGCCTATACAGTGCCTTCGCAAAGTATTCAGACCCCTTGACTTTTCCCCACATTTTGTTARGTTACAGCCMTATTCTAAAATGGATGAAATAAAACAAGTTCRTCAGCAATCTACACACAATACCCCATAATGACAAAGCAGAAAATGTATTTWTTTWWATTTTTGCACATTTATTAAAAACATAATACAGAAATAGCTTATTAACAGAAGTATTCAGACCCTTTGCTATGAGACTCGAAATTGAGCTCAGGTACATCCTGTTTCCATTGATCATCCATGAGATGTTTCTACAACTTGATTGGAGTCCACCTGTGGTAAKTTCAATTGATTYGACATGATTTGCAAAAGGCAGACACTTGTCTATATAAGGTCCCAAAAACCAAGCCATGAGGTCAATAGAATTGTCCGTAGAGCTCAGAGACAGGATTGTGTCGAGGCACAAATCTGGGGAAGGGTATCAAAACATTTCTGCAGCATTGAAGGTCCCCAAGAACACAGTGGCCTCCATCATTCTAAAATGGAAGAAGTTTGGAACCACCAAGACTCTTCCTAGAGCTGGCTGCCCAGCCAAACAGCAATCGGGGGAGAAGGGACTTGGTCAGGGAGGTGACCAAGAACCCGATGGTCACTCTGACAGAGCTCTAGAGTTCCTCTGGGGAGATTGGAGAACCTTCCAGAAGGACAACCATCTCTGCACCACTCCACCAATCAGGCCTTTATGGTAGATGACAGCCCACTTGGAGTTTGCCAAAAGGCACCTAAAGACTATCYGACCATGAGAAACAAGACCCTCCAGTTGTTCTGCAGTCCACAATGTTTATCTTTCATCACATATGAATAGATCATGATAGATCATAAAGTAATGGCTTTTGCGGCAAGTTAATACCGCTAGACAGTTCTGGTATTGATTCAAATAACAGCTCTCTTTGAGAGTACGTTGGAGATGTTGATGCTGCTCKTGCTGCTGCTGATGACGATCATGATGATCATATTATCGGTGATAACGACGATAGTACTGCTAATGACGCTGCCATTTCTGACATATTTTCTTCTCCTTTCGTGTGTAGATTCATCAGGTCAGGTGACCTCATCTCCACTGAGCTCTCCCACGTCCCACCGGGGCATGCACCCATCCCTGCTCAACCCGTCCTCCATGGGGCCCTCAGGCTCCTTGCACTCTCCGATCAGCACCCTGAGTTCTCCCATGAACGGCCTGGGCTCGCCCTTTTCTGTCATCAACTCCCCCATGGGCCCACACTCCATGTCKTCACCCGGCATGGGCTACGGTCCCAGTGTCAGCCCCCAGGTAAGGCCTGTCACAGATTCACACACACACTGATACCTGTATATCACACACACATGGACACACACACACTGATACCTGTATATCACACACACATGGACACACACACACTGATACCTGTATATCACACACATGGACACACACAGCTGCCCAAGACACAGACAACCGTCATAGGCATTCAAATGTCCCTAGTTCTGGACCCTGTGATAACGCGGTAGGCCCTTCCATGACCCCCTATTTTTCAAAGTTTGATACTTAAGCTATGTCTTTCACTCTCTTTCCCCCCCAGACCTAATCTTTCCACTCTCTCTCAACCCATCCTGTTCTTTTCCCCTTTTCTCAACATCTCCCTCTCTCTCTCCCTTCTCCTCTCTCTCCTCTCTTCTCTCTCTCGCTCTCTCTCTCTCTCTCTCTGCTCCTCTTCTCTCTCTCTTCTCTCTCTCTTCTCTCAATTCACTTCAAAGAGGGCTTTTTGGCATTGAAACATACCTACCATCAAAATGCTGTGTGGTCACTTAGGAAATGTCCTTGTTTTTGTAAATAAAAGCACATTTCTTGCCATTAAAAATAACATCAAACATTGATCAGAAATACAGTGCTAGAGATTTGTTTAATGTGCTAAATTACTATTGTAGGTGCGAAACAGCAGATTTTTAATGGAATATCTACAGTAGGCGTTACATAGACCATTGTCAGCCAAAGCCATCACCTCCGTGTTCCAAAGACACGTTTGTGCTTAGCTAATCCAAGTATAATTTTAAAAGGTCAAATTGATCATTAAAAACCCTTTTGTCAGATTCATTTTAGCCACAGCTGGAAAACTGTTGTACTGAATAAATGAATATTAAGAAGCAATAGTATGTAAACTGGCTTATTTAGACTAGTGAAGTATACCCGCTAAAAAACTCAGCAGTCAATTCTGGCCAGCTTCATTATTAAATAAGTACCTGCATGCAAAACACCAGCTCTCAACGTCCACAGCGTTGAAGAGGATGACTTCCGCGGATTGCCTGTTCTTCTAGGCCATAGTCCTCTGTTCCCGTGTCCTGTTTCTTTTGCCCATTCTTAATCTTTTCTTTTTATTGGCCAGTCTGCAGATATGGCCTTTTTCTTTGCCAACTCTGCCTATAAGAAGGCCAGCGGCATCCCAGCTGGTGTCGCCTTCACTGTTGACGCTGAGACTGCGGTTGTTTTGCGGGGGATTATATTCGAGGTACTATTTAATGAAGCTGCCAGATAGACTTGACGAAGAGGGTTTTTTAGCGGTTATAGATATACTCAACTTAGTCTAAATAAGGCCATTTTATGCCTCCTTAATCAGTACAACAGTTTTCAGCTGTCCCTAACAAAATTGTGATTTTCTTTTCACAAACAAGGACATTCTAAGCTAACCCCAAACTTTGTTAGAAACAGTAGTGTATAGTTTAACATTACCAAAGTCTATAATTTGTATTGTTAATTATTTAACCTTTAATTTAACTAAGGCAAGCAGGCTTAAGAACAAGTTCTAATTACAATGGGCAAAAGGCCTCCTCGAGGGATCGGGCTGCGTGAATAAAAAAAATAAAAAAGCAAAACAAAGTACAAATAATAGCGACAACATAGCAAGGCCCAGCAACACCATGACAACAACATGTAGCAAGACAACAACAAATGGTTAGCAAGACAACATGGCAGCAGCACAACATGACGAACAACAGCATGTAAGCAACACCAACATGACAACAACATGGTAGCAACACAACATGTAGCCAGCAGGATCTCTCTCC